>NC_051180.1:207735454-207772031 GCF_013339695.2 Rhipicephalus sanguineus
AAGAAATATACTGTTGAATAATGTTGGTTAATCCGAATGGGAGTCGGGGAGAGGGGGCGAGGGAAGAGGCGATTCTTAGATAGGTGAATCTACCTCAACAGAAGGCATGTTACCCTTGTCCATCCCACTTTATTATTGCAGATCAAGAGTTCTTATTTATTCAAAGGACATATATTCGGGCCCACATTTACCCACCCTATCGCATTCGCGAGGTTTCACGTCACTCAGTTCCAAATGGGTCAAAGCAGATTGAGTACTGTCACTGTGTACAGACAGCGAGGTTGGCACATCACTAAGCCGTATGCACTCAAGTATGAAGTCACGCGAAAGCTCACGAAGGGGACCGACAGACAGCGACCGATGCTGCCTCGCCAAGTGGAAAGGTAGGCAAACAAAGCTTCGTTTCAAAGAAAGAGCAAACGGTGAACTTGTCCCGTCGGCATGATGAGAAATTATAAGCGTGACTTCATTCGCATGATAAGTTACCTTGAGACAAGTTACCTTGATTCGACTGGCTACCGTAGGCCGTAGCCTTCATGGCAATGAATGAAACGCAGCGCTAACACAGAGCTCTATTTTCCTGCCGTATGGTTCAACCCACATTTTCGTTGTAATATTGCTACGCGTGCTTATTTTTCTTTTTTAAAGACGAAAGTGTTTTATGCCAGGGTTCACCAAGTACATCCGTTACGGATATGACGTTGATAAAATGGACGCCAACGGGTGAGAAAAGAAAGAAAACCAAGAAAACAAACCGCCGCTGGGAATCGAGCCCACGACCTTGCGGCTGTGGCGGTTAGCGCCCGACGCTAATCCTACTAAGCTACCTTGCCACATACTGGACACTTCACGAACGCGCCTTATATATTTCACACATTCTCTCTCGCACGGTGCTCTGTCGCGGTGTAGGTAGGCGGGGCGGAGCGGGGTGGTGCCGCCGTCAGTGAAGTAATGCATCACAATCGACACTTGCTAGCGCTTACTCCGAGATTGCGCGCCATATCGGAGGTCATGGTTAAAGCGTCTCGATACCAGCGAAGGAAAGTGGAAATTTTAAGGGCTCGTTTTTCTTTGTTAGACACAGTATTAATGAGAACTAACAGACAATAATGCCAAGGAAAGTATAGAGGTGTTATTAGTAGCAAATGTAATGTATATGTGAAGAAAGAAAAGCGGACGAAAAGATAGCTTACCGCGGGCAGGGACCAAACCTGCGACCTTCGAATGACGCGTCCGATGCTCTACCAACTGAGCTACCACGGCGGCCATCCCCCCGTCCACTTTATAGGGTATATATGTGCATTTTAAACGTGGAGTGTCAGTCAGCGCCGCCAGTTGCCATGACGGCGAGTGTGGAACACTCTTTTTCTGCCATTTGGTGTCACGTAGTACGTGAACTTGTTACGAGCTGGCAGCTGATCAATAGTCCCTCGCATACTACCTGAAAGCATCAAGTCTGCCAGAACGAGACCCTCGCTATGAATGAAGGCAAGTGGAAATTTTAAGGGCTCGTTTTTCTTTGTTAGACACAATATTAATGAGAACTAACAGACAATAATGCCAAGGAAAGTATAGGGGGTGTTATTAGTAGCAAATGTAATGTAAATGTGAAGGAAGAAAAGCGGACGAAAAGATAGTTTGCCGCGGGCAGGGACCGAACCTGCGACCTTCGAATAACGCGCCTGATGCTCTACCAACTGAGCTACCGCGGCGGCCATCCCCCCGTCCACTTTATAGGGTATATATGTGCATTTTAAACATGGAGTGTCAGTCAGCGCCGCCAGTAGCCATGACGGCGAGTGTGGAACACTCTTTTTCTGCCATTTGGTGTCACGTAGTACGTGAACTTGTTACGAGCTGGCAGCTGACCAATAGTCCCTCGCATACTACCTGAAAGCATCAAGTCTGCCAGAACGAGACCCTCGCTATGAATGAAGGAAAGTGGAAATTTTAAGGGCTCATTTAAGGGCTCGTTTAAGGGCCGCGCTAGTGTCGCCGAAACACCCTAGACGCAGTTACGTTCTTTGTCTTTCGCTTCGTGTTAGCGTGCGCCGGTTCACCGGAGTAGTGCAGCTTCCACATGCACCAACGGGATTTCTCCGCCGCCGACTACTTCGACTGCGAGAGCACCGACTAACAAAACATGCGCGTTGCACAAAGGACACGATTTCGACGGGTGAATGTCGTGCCTTGGTGGAGCGAGACAGAGGCCAGCGGGACGCACGCGTTTGCGGCTCAAGCTACGAACCTCTGCCTCCCGTGCTGCTGAAACGCAATGTGGTAGTGTATGCATGAGCGAAGGCGTCCGTTACCCATTACTAGAAAGCGCACACCGTGCCGTTTCTCTCCTTAATTGACGATGTTTTGAAGAAATGCATATCGGGTACCAGTGTTGATTATGAGCTTGTTGATATCATCTTTACGCGGGATTCATGATTCGCAGCGTCCAAATATATGTTCACAACTTCAGCTACCATAACGGTTTAATCATGATCATGGGCGTTAGTAGTCGTGATGGAGTGACACGCCACTAGGCGTGAACATGGGTGCATCCACGTCAAACGGTGCTGTTGACCGCGAGATCGAGCAGAGTCGGCAGCTAGCGGCGAGCGGACGAAACCTCGTCGTGTGGATGGCTCCTTGTGTCGTCTGGTAGCCACAGCGTGCTCGCATGTGTGCGTACGTCATGCACGACCTCAAATTACAGCTTATTCAATTCTGCTAGAACAGTATCAAATGCTTGTACGTATGCCTACACGATATATATGGACATTTCGCCTTACGAGACTTGCATGCACTCTAATAAGTGAGTACAAGCACGTGCCGGTATGGCACTAGATCTAACCATCGTACCGTCCATTCGCCAAAATCATTTCAATGTGGGTACCACTTTCCCGTTCAAGCGCATCACATAGTGCACTTGGCGTCGTCCTAAGCGCAAAAAAAGTACTGTATGTCGAGGTGTGAATGCAGAGCTTTAGCGACACCATCTCGTGATGTGTTGGCGGTTTGGAAATCCTTGTGACACCGCAAATCATGAACTAGCGTCTGCAGAGTATGGTTAACGGTAAAAAACACCAGAAGCCACGCATTTCTACAGCAGTACGCGTATATATTTACGCAAACAGAAAAGCAGAGTGCGCAAAGTTCTACTTCATCTAATTATGCAGAAATACAGGCTCTCTTTCTTTGTAGCCGCAAGAGCAGGAAGTAAATACTTACTTGGCTCAGTCGCGCAACACTGTTTGTATTGTGCTATAGGCAAAACACAATTTAAACACGTGCACATAAAGCAAGATAAAACATCGAGCACAGTGCAAAACACGAATGTGACCGAAGGCCAGTACCCCATTGACTGACAGATTGCACTTCTCTCACACGTAATAGGTACGTTAGGCCGGTTTCGTGCACTGATGTGCCAATGGAGGGCACATACACCATTACGATGTAGTCAACGAGCTTTATTCGCCGACAATCGACTCAAACCGCCTACGGCGAAGCGCCGCTGCGTACATTTGTATACGCGCCGCCGACCGCCTATCCACACAAACGCGGCGGCGGTGCTGCCACCTATAGCCCGACCTCGCGGCGAATAGCTGCCAAACACGAATAGACATTGTACAAGCTCTCATATATCACTACATAATAAGCACTACTTCTGTGAAGACACGTTTCACTTTCGTGTTATACGATTCCTGTGACGGAGGAATCAGCCATGTTTTTTTGTGTCACCGACTGTCGTGCCTGGGTATTTGGATCCATCCCTTCTCGGCAACCAAGTTGTTGCTACTATAGGGCAGCGTCGTACCCGGACTCCGTTTGGTAGCGTAGTCGAGTCTCCGGGTTCAGGAACTGACGCTAGCAAGGTGGGAAAACAATAACAAGTTTACTGGCACTTTTTGTACACTCAATTTACATCATGACAAGGTCAGAGTTCAGCGACGAGCGAATTGGATGAGCCTGTTACCGAGGGCTCAGAGCCCCATTTCTCACTCAGCATCGTCGTTTTAACCCCTCAGTTTGGCTCCTCCTTCTTGATGACCACCAATCACACACACGACCCCACCCACCATGGCACAGTCCATTTCACTGTCGCTGAGGGGTCGTTGCACTCTTGAAGCAGCAAGGGTCAGGTGGTCAACGGCACGCTTGTGGGGGAAGCAAGGCGACAGGTTCCTCGGGCTCGTTCCTCGTACTCTTCTTTTCCCCGAAGGGCAGAACGTGTTTGCTCCTCCGCTTCTTCCCCGAAGGCAGAAAAGGGTCTGCGGCGACTCGTGTCCAAATATGCAGGTCATATCGTTTCGGCAGCATACCAAGTCAAACCCAGGTGACCCATTGTCTCCGGCTTTGCCGTCCCGGGAACGCCGTTTCCAGGAAAGATGCAGGTGTTCTAGCAGTGTGAGAACGCCTCGCCCGCCGAGTCTCATGGTCAGCGCGACGCCACCGACTGCCAGTCATAACACCGACCCGTTACACGTGTAAAAAAATTGCAGTGGCTTAGCTCGGCTATGCCAGGATATACATAGCGCTAGCAAAGATTCAGCTGATTATTCTTAGCTTTCCAGATTGTCTAGGATTATTAGCCTTCTTCTCTTCATTCTTCGTACGCTGAAGCGCTAATTGCCAGGCAACTACTTCGGGATCCGATGAGGTAAGCTTCTCGGTTCTTCTGTGCCGTCGAGCAGCATTTGCGCTCTCCTTCTCCATGGCGTTACCCACCTGCAAAGGCCAGTCAGAGGCGCTATCAAGCGGCCCCAGCGCAGTGTCAGAGGGCGACTGCACAGCGAAGGCGAATAGCTGCGCGCGCGCCGGCGCGACTGTGTCTAAGGCTACGACGTCACTCCTCTCGAATGCGGCGCAGACGGATGGATGGATGGATGGATGCTATGAGCGTCCCCTTTAAAACGGGGCGGTGACATGTCTGCCACCAGGCTCGAAGAAGAAAAAAAAAAAAAAAACTTCCTTGTTTCATGTTGGCCTAATACCTTATCTACATTGATTAAATCTATGTTATTATACCAAAAAAATATAAATTCACGGTCCATCTCTCTGCCTCTTAAGGCAGAATGACCTTATTTTTCCCCATTATTTATTTTTGTTCTTTATCTCTACTTTTCTGCCACCAATACTCTAACCGTCTCTTACTTATTTCTATCGCGGACCGTGTTCAGCTTTCCATTGTTGTCCCTTCTGCTCAACCATCGCTCCGACCTGTTTGTGTGACAAATTAAATCCAATGTTGCTACCTTCTAGCGCTTTTTCCATCCTCGCCATGTACAGCATGAATAACAGCGGGGACAAAGGGCATCCCTGTCTCAGCCCCTTGCTAATTTCAACGCTGTCCTTGCTACTTATTCCTTCCCATTCTATACAAACTGTATTTCCTCGGTATATTTCCCTCAAAAGCTGTACACAGTCGTCACCTATGCCCACTTCCTTCAATATATCCCACAAAATTTCCTGATTAACGTTGTCATACGCCCCGGTGATATCTAGATAAGCTACGTATAAGGGCCTGTTTTCTATTTTAGATATTTCTATACACTGGGTAAGAACAAACAGCAGACCAGCAGCGGCGAGCGCGCGCGCGGCGGTGGCGGAGTCTGCGCGCGCCTACAACGCCACTCCTCCCGAACGCGCAGACCAGCAGCGGCGAGCCGCGCGCGGCGGTGTCGGAGAGCGCGTGAGATGCCAGCTCCGGTGACCCAGCTGTGTGACATCACTGATCCTCGCGCATGCGCCGCACGGCTCATGACCCTCCACGCGAAATCGGCTCCGGCTAGGCAAGTATAGCTAACGCTACAAAAATGCCATGCGCAGGCGGAGCCGGAATGTCTGGGAACCTTTCCGATTCTTTTATACTCTTCTGGTTAGACTGCGCTCACAAGGCGAACACTGGACTTCATTCCATGGCTAACGCGGCCACCAGCGATAACACTTGAATTTTTCGATGCCACGTGTATAAATGCCGACACACCTTGCCATAAGTTAGATTACTGACGACTGTGATGGACGCTATCAGTGTACAGGGTGTATTGCTTGTACTTTGCGTTTTACAGCGAAGCTGTATACCTCTACCCCCCCCCCCCCTCCCAGTTGCCCTCCGCCATACCTCTACCCCACGCAACCACAGGTTTGAACTCCGCCATAAGATGCTTCGCATCTAAAAGCGACTGAAAGCGACCGATGTTCACACCTGCGTGTGACTTATAACCGTCGCCAAACAGAATTCACGTCTGCTCGCATCCTAGCTCGTATTGTCATTGCCCCGTAAAATAAGGTGACGTCCTGTTTCTGCGCATGTGATTGGCTCAGAGGTTTGCGACTACAGTCGTGCGACTGAAAAATCGAGCAGCGAGCGACTGAGCCACAGCAGTCGCTTTGAGACCAAAACGGCCATTTGCGACCATTTGCGACCATTTGCGAGCAGTCGCTCTGCGACTTTAATAAAGCGGAGGCAGCTCTACCACTTCCTTCTACCCTAATATCCCCCCCCCCTTTTCCACCGCAGCGCCTTCGGCGCATTTCGAAGTGGAATAAACGTGGTTTCATTCATTCGCTCTGCGACTAACTTAGTCGTGCGACCGTTGCTAGTCGCCGGTGTGGACGAGCCTTAAGACTGCCATGGGTACACAACAGAAATTAAAGACACAAGAAGAACAGCGTGAATACACTGCTCGACGAAAGGAACAAATTGTTCTGGCTGAAAATGGTCGCGAGACCAATGACGGTCTACTACAGCGGCCACAAAGCGATTATCACTACCATTACTCTAAAGTAATAATAAAACATGCACCCCCCCCCCTCTGTACGTGCGCTATTATGTACGTGCGCTATATTTTACGCCTTACTATAAACCACATCCAAATATCGCAGTTCGTAGTCCTAATTCACTTGTACCACAGTCAATTCCGTCACCTACACTCCCGAACAAAACGAAACTGCCGTCTTTCCTGAATCATGTGAAAGCAAGTTCGGAAAACTCACAGGGTCCCTTATGCGTCCGTCTCAGTCGATTCGACGGCTAAAGCCATTCTAAGTCGAAGTACGAGTATTAAACCACCCGCGGCCCCCTCCGAAAGCTTTCTGCAACTAACGTGGTTTTGCATTGCCTCCAGGCTCGGACGCGTTGCAAACTTTCTGCATGTGCACCTCTCCTTGTTTTGCACTGCCTCCGGGATCGGCACACCTTTGACCAAGAAATGAGGTCATGTGGTGACGTCACCATGGAACATCACAGTGACGCCATGATGACGTCACAGATTTAGGCGATCTGTGATGTCATGGTGACGTCATCACGTGATGATTTTTCGCATCACTCGTGTTGACGCCGCCGACGTGGGTCACCGAAGCGGGACGTGGGTCAATTTTCGCGTCGATGAGGCATCAAAGGCTTTCGCGTTCAAATATGCTAATGAATTACAATTGGACTCAAAAGCCTCGACCTTAAGACTGCGTACACTTTTTCTTTCAAAAGGAGGAAAAAGGACGCAATGAGGAATAAATAATGCAGCAAATTATTGTCGCTCTATGTAAGCGAAACGCCCTTCAGTCAGTGTACACTAGTTTGCTAAGCGCGCATAAAATTTTGTAAATGACAAAAAGCGCGAACGATTGAACCAATGGAAATTTCCGAACGTCTTTCATGTATATTTGCTTTTAAGGCACGGAAGAACACAATCACAATCACAAGAACAGACACGGGACAGAGCGCCTGTCCCGTGTCCTTTCTTGTGATTGTGTTCTTTCGCGCCTTAAAAACAAATATGAACGTACACCAATTCGCCCAACAAAAAGTTCTCGTAAGTCTTTCATTTAGTTCGTGTACGGAGCCAAACTGTCATGCTTCGATACATAACCAAACTTTTCAATTCATTTTAACATTCATTTTCATGTTTTTACTTCTACGATACGTCAAGCCTGTTGAGAAGCGTGGTGAGCCGGAGTAGGTCGTACAAATCTATGAAAAACACAGTCGAAAACATAAGTTGCAAATTTGGTTCGCCTTTTAAATATACTTTAAACTGAACAGAACAACGTTGCTCAATACAACATCAAATATCATTAAGCGACTGTATAGGCGTATGAGCATGATAAAGCATCTTTTTCACTGTGGTGGCAAGAGTTGAGAAACTCGAGAACCCCATTGTATGCGCCATGCTGAAAGCCGATTCCAGTCTGTACAGTGGCACTCGCTATAGGAACCGTGCGGTGCAGTTTTCCAATGAGGCTGCAGCGCCACAACGCACAGCGGCCAGAAGAAGCAAAACTGAGCGGTGGCCCATGGCCTCCGAGATAACGGGCGCGCGGCCGCCATCTCGGAGGCCATGGGTGGCCGGACAAGATGCGAACGCGACGCGCGTTTCTCCGCCTCCTATGAGGGAGAGGACAATGACCGGACAAGAGGGGGAACATGTGCGCGCGTCTAATTCTTCTTTTTTTGCGCACCTAGCGGCCAAAGTCGGTGGCACTGGGCTGTGCAATAAGAGCTACGCATCGCCCTCTGGTCAGTGGACGGTGCCTACAGTAGTGCAGTAGTTCTGTTGCTTCTTTGAAACTCGGCAATTATACAGAAAGGTCCGCCTCGGTGGTACAGTGGTTTCGGTGTTCGGCTGCTAAACCCGGCCTCGGCGGTCCCATTTCGATGCAGGCGAAATGCTAGAAGGCCCGTGTACCAAGCGATGTCAGTGCACGTTAAAGAACACTAGATGGCCGAAATTTCCGGAGCCCTCATAATCATATCGTGGGTTTGGCACGTAAAACCCCAGATATTATTATTATTATTATTATTATTATTATTATTATTATTATTATTATTATTATTATTATCATCATCATCATCATCATCATCATTATTACTAATATTATTATTACTTAGAGGTCGACCACGCCCGTCTCACCTCAACGTGGCTGCGGCGGATGCACTTCAATCTCTCTTCGTATTCGCGGTTCGCCGTGGCGGTCCAGGACCACGGCTTCCCGTCTTCGTCCAGTTTCCGACCGCCCGTGTCGAACGCGTGCATCATCTCGTGCCCAACAGCCTGTAAGTGGATCGCATTTAGACCTGGCAGGTAATCTTTGCATCAGCGTCTGACTGACTGAGCGACTGCAACATTGACTGAGCGTCGATTGATACACTGTACAGTGCCATGCCGCAAAGTGCCCCTCCGGGAGCAGTGAAACTAGACGCTTAAGCGAAGAGCGTCCTCTTGTCCATGCGCAGACTCGTAATCCGTTAACTTAAGCTCGACGTACCCTCTTCTGCTAATCTGCTTACAACGCAGTACAAGTGAGCCTTCGTGCTCATTGGCGCACAATGAGAAATCCGTGTGTATTTCCTTTGTAGTTGCGTGCTACGAACGGCCTGGTGGCACTTGTTCCACTCAGCATTATCAGTAAGGTAAATAAGAATAAATTTAGTAAAAACTACTTACGTTAATTAGATATATATTCTCTTTGATTTCTCGTGTAAATAATGTCCGCTTTTAGGGGTAGAATTATGCCGTGTGATAAATTAGGCTTTATGGCTTACATAAAATTCAGCGCTGGGAGGGACATGATGACCACCATTGCAAGTACGTGACATGTCCAGGGGGACACAAAAGTTTCAGAGATACATTCTTCGGCGTAAAAGGGAGTGGTGTGTGTGTGTGTGTGTGTGTGTGTGTGTGTGTGTGTGTGTGTGTGTGGTGTGTGTGTGTGTGTGTGTGTGTGTGTGTGTGTGTGTGTGTGTGTGTGTGTGTGTGTGTGTGTGTGTGGTGTGTGTTGTGTGTGTGTGGGTGTGTGTGTGTGTTGTGTGTGTGTGTGTGTGTGTGTGTGTGTGTGTGTGTGTGTGTGTGTGTGTGTGTGTGTGTGTGTGTGTGTGTGTGTGTGTGTGTGTGTGTGTGTGTGTGGTGTGTGTGCGTGTGCGTGCGGGAGGGGGGGAGGGTTAAGATGACGGTGCGATGCTTCTTGTATGTGATGGTGTGACACTTGCAGCGATACCGCTGTGCCGCACCACACAGCTTCGCTGGTCACCCACACTAAGAAAAAAAGAGTATGTGTGACTCCTCTCGGGGAGTCTTGACTTGCCGCGTATATGACTCGCTTTGAATAGATACGTCAACTCTCTTTTGGGGGTTACTGTATTCTCTTCTGAGAGTCGTGCGACCCACAAGAGAGTTAACGTGCCCCTTTAAAGGGAGTCATATACGTGGCAAGTCAAGACTCCCCTAAAGGAGTCACACATACTCTTTTTTTTTTCTTAGAGTGCACCTTCAGAGAGTGGAAAGCTGGCGAAAAGCTCCCCCCTGATGAGCCAAGTCTGTTGCGGGCGGCGTTTAATCCGACAACGGGTTGAAGACATAGGCACAGATTACAACAGTTATCATATACTAGCGGTTGGCGACAGCCAGGATTGCCTTACCGTTACATCAGGGAGCAATACTGCGTCGATCTTTACTGCTTTGCATGCGTAATGATGCGAATCACAATTATACATTGCAGCGGGATATCTCGGAGCGCATACATGCCAGAAAAATTCTGCAAAGTGGAACTTTGTACAAACACTACTGCCTCTAACTTTTCAATACAAACATGCCCCCACTTACCGCAGCCAATAAAATGTTAATTATTATATCTTAGTTAACTGGGCGGCTTACGGCGATAATTATCATGTCTCCTTGTGTCCCCCTGGACAAGGGCGTAGGCAGAATTTTTTTTTCGGGGTGGGGGGACGCTTCCTTGATCTGAAGTGGGGGGGGGGGGCAGGCAGACGTAATCAAGTGCCATTTTGCGCTCTGTATTCCATAGAAAAAAAATTGGCCGCGTATCTGCGTGCTTCGCTGCAAATGTCGTCTAAAGACGATAGAAGAGGCGCTGCGTGAGATATGGACGTCATCTGGCAATACGTCGGGAAACATGAGTGCTGTGTTGCGGGCTGATAGTCCCGGCGCAGCAGCAGGCAAAGACCGGCGGTGACCAACGCGACCGGCGGGGACGCCAGCCAGCCCGAACACGCGATTTGGTGCGAAGCGCTGAAGCAGAAGATACGTCCGCACTCAACGAGTACTCTCCACACACTGTTTTATGTACACGTCGCCTGGGTAAAACAGGAATGCCAGAGCGGCGCCCCATGGCATTCCTACTAGAGATGCAAAATTTCCGGAAATTTTGAGCAATCGGAAAAAAATCTGTTTTTTTCACGTTTTTTTCCGAAATTTTAGAAAAAATGGAAAAGAAAATTTTCTTTAGCATATGACAATAGTTTATTGTGAAATTTCAAAAGCAATAACTCTCATTATGTAAATAACGAAGTCTTGGTTTAACAGATCGAAGGCAGGCCACAAGCATCACCGCGAACGCGTTCAGTTCTCTGTGTATGGGTGCAGCTTCCTAGAATTGTTACGGCAGTCAGAACACAGAACACTCAAATGTCTCTTCCGCGGCTACTTCGGCGTGGCCTCGACCATGGAAACAGTGAACAAGATGGTAAAAAGATGAAGTGTACCTCTTATTCAGAGTCAGTATCAGTGGCTTCAGCAGTAGAATTCTTCATCATGTTGAGATGTGCGTGTACAAAAACAAGCTTTTGAACGGTTTCATTACGCAGCCTGTTCCTACGCAGAGTATGAATGTTTGCGAAGTCGGACCAGTTCCGCTCACAAGCAGCTGATGATGGCGGAATCTGTAAAATGTTTCGAGCCAGAGGCATCACTGTTTTGCTCGTGCAGATTCCTTCCCACCATGTTGAAGGAGGGATGTGGTTAGCAGAAGCCCATATTCCGGGTCTTGACCATATGCCTGCATTGGTCCTGTATTCTGCCACATCGGAGTACACTTTTCCAACTTCGAGGTTCATGTGCGTACTGTGCTCCGAGATCCAGTCAAACGCAGACAAGACTTCTTCGTCAGTCAGATTTTTCCCCTTGTACCTTGGGTCAAGTAAGTTTGCTGCACAGTGCACGGGATGAACTGTACACTCTTTGCGTGTCTTAAAGGCTTTTTCGGCGAGATCTCGCTCACTCTGCGAAAGAACAGAGCACTGCAGATTCGAGTGAATCTCCTCCGCTAGATTGTGAAACAAATTTGTGACGTCGGACAACAGGGCTCCGTCACTTTCTACAGCTTTGATAGCCTTTGCGATGGGTTGCAGCAAAGTATGGCATGATTTCAATGCGACCCAGAACTCTTCTTCGTCCAGAACGACCAGCCTAAGAGTCTTGTCGAACTTCAAGTTTTCCATTATAGCTATTTCCTGCAAAACCTCCTTGTTTTTCAAGAGGCTTTCAAAGGAGAGACAGACACCACTCCATCTTGTCTTGCTTGGAAGCTTCAGGCTGCAGCTCATATTTTTGCCGTGCTTCGATTCCTGCCTTTCTTTGAATGTGGCCAATACCACGTGGGTTTTCTTCACGTATTTGATTATATCTTTCGCCTGCTTGTGCACATCGTGGATTGTGCCAAGTGTAAGGAGATCATTCATCAACAGGTTCAGAGAGTGTGCGGCGCAACCAATCGCTGTAACATGAGGAAATCGCTCAATAACAAGAGCCCATGCCGCTTTCATATTGCTTGCATTGTCGGTTACCAGAGCCTTTACCTTTGAGCTACCGACCGATTCCATAACAGCACAGATTTCTTCTGTCATATAGGCCGCAGTATGCCTGTTGGTGCCGGTGGTGACCGACTTGAAAAACAATGGCAATGGTGTGCAGAGTACAAAGTTTATAACTGACTCTCCTTCGACGTTAGTCCAGCCGTACGTGACAAGGGTGATACATGAAGCCTTTTCAATAGAATTATTCATGGATACGGTAGCCGCCTCGTACTCAGCGTCGAGCAGTGGACCAGCCAAGCTGTGCCGGCTCGGGGGCTTGTAAGATGGCCTGCCAATAGTCATTAGTAACCAAGGAAAACGGCGAGTTGGAAGCATATATCGCCTTTGCCAATGCTTTATCGGCGTTCTTCTGCGCTTGAAGTGTCATCGTATCGACGAAGTGAGTAACCCTTCCAGTCGCTGAGGCTGCACTGCTTGCTGTGCTGCTTACTGCGCCGTTATTTTCGCTTGAACTGAGACTGCTACATGAAGGGCTGCGAGAGCGGCTTCGTGGTGTCACTTCCTGTCTTGGGTATTTCACGCACTGAGAAATGTGCTTGGAAAGGCGAGTCGCATTGGGAAAAGCGTAGCTGCTGTTGCAGTACTTACAGACAGCGGGTCCCCGTTTCCCGCCAACGGTCTCCCCGACTGTGAAGTGCACCCACACTTCGGAAATTGGACGTACCATTGCAGAATCTGCTTCCACACGGCTTGATATACGGACTTCCGCCACAGGTTGCACAAGTGCACAAAGGAAAGTCAAAATTGAACAATAACGGTCACCAAAACATGAGAAACCGCACCCGACCGACGAAGCTACGCTGACGCTGGAGCAGACATTACGTGATGTCGACGGCGAGTGGGCAGCCAGTGTTTGGTGTTTCGGCATCATGTGCGACGTTCCGGTTTCGCGTTCTGCGTTTCGGTTTCGAGTTCAAATGCTGGGTGTTGCCTAAGCTTTACTTTCGCGCGTTTTTCCCGCGGAAATTTTGGCGCAATTTTTCCAACTTCGTCGAAAAAAACTAAAAAAAACCAGTTTTTTTCCGGAATTTTCCCGCTTTTTTCCCCACTTCGCATCTCTAATTCCTACAGTGCAATACAGAACCGAAACCGAAACACAACAATGAGCTCGTGCAGAGGGCACGGAGGAATGCAAGTTTCGGCGCAGTCGCATTTTCAGCGCAGCTTAAGAAACTAGGGTCTTTAGAATTACGTATGTATGCATTTTCTATTAAAGGAACACACCACCTAATACTTACCTAATGATGTTGCGCCTCAGATATGCGTGATATTTACTTTTTGATCGACAACGTTTCACAAGTATGAACAGCCGTACCAGTTCAAGATGGCTGGCCCTTGGGCAAGTGGTTCAACTTTGGCCGAGTGGCTGAATAGAGTGACGTGCCGACAAACAGAAAGACAGACAGACCAAATTTCTCCGTTAAGTACCCCAAGAAAGACTATCGTCTTTAAAAAATCGGGGTGGAAGGTGGCACGGGCCCGGTGTGCCACTCCCTAGCTACGCCACAGCCCCTGGATGCATAACTTATATGCAGTGATGGTCGTCGCGTAGCCAGCAAGGGGGACGGGGGGGTTTGAACCCCCCTGACACACACACGCACACACACACACACACACACACACACACACACATATATATATATATATATATATATATATATATATATATATATATATATATATATATATATATATAGCGTGGCGCCACTTACACCTGCCTCTACCAACGACCCTCCAACTTCTGAGCCTGCTTCTTCCTCTCCCTTTACTGCACTCCTCAGCGATGATTTGTCCGCTACGCAGGCGCAGCAGCTGCTTGCTTTATTAACAAAACACGCCGATTCTTTTGACGCCTACTCCTCGACGTTGGGCCAGACTACCGCTGCAGCGCATCGCATTCAGACAGAGGGAACATCTATTGTGCACCGCCGCCCATACCGCGTGTCTCTTGCTGAGCGCAAAATCATCGAAGAAACGTCGCTGACATGCTCCAACGAGAGGTAATCCGTCCATCAGCTAGCCCCTGGTCGTCGCCTGTTGTCTTGGTCCGGAAAAAGGATGGTTCCGTGCGTTTTTGCGTTGATTACAGGGCGCTTAACAAGATCACTCGCAAGGACGTGTACCCCATGCCACGCATTGACGACGCCCTTGATTCCCTACAAGGCGCGGAATACTTTTCAAGCCTCGATTTGCGTTCAGGATATTGGCAAATTCCCATGCACGAAGATGATAAAGAAAAAACAGCGTTTGCAACTCCCGACGGACTCTACGAATTCAACGTGATGCCTTTCGGGCTCTGCAATGCACCCGCGACTTTTGAGCGCATGATCGACACCGTGCTGCGTGGCCTGAAATGGAAGACTTGCCTCTGCTACCTTGATGACATTGTCATCTTTTCATCACATTTGCTCAGCACCTGCAACGCCTGGATGAAGTCCTAACATGCCTCGCGACCGCTGGTCTACAACTCAACACCAAGAAATGCCGTTTCGCCAGCAAATCCATCAAGGTTCTCGGTCATGTCGTGAGCAAGGACGGAATTCGCCCTGACCCTGACAAGATTGCTGCGGTCCTTCACTTCCCTCGCCCGAAAGGCCTAAAGATTTGCGAAGTTTTCTTGTCTCGCCTCCTATTTTCGGTCGTTTTATACGGAACTTCGCTTCGATGGCTGCGCCCCTGCACAAGCTACTTGCTTCCGATGTACCATTTGTCTGGTCCGACGAATGTCAATCGGCGTTTGACCTGCTGAAGGGAGCCCTCACGTCAGACCCTGTACTATGCCATTTTGATGAGACCGCAACCGACTCTCCTGCACACAGACGCTAGCGGCCGCGGTATAGGTGCTGTTCTTCTTCAACGCGACGACTCTTCCCGCGAGAGAGTCGTTGCATACGCTAGTCGCGTACTGACCCCTTCAGAGAAGAATTATACGATCACTGAGCAGGAGTGCCTGGCTGTGGTTTGGTCAGTACAGAAATTTCGCCCTTATCTGCACGGCCGTCATTTCACCATCGTTACGGACCACCACGCCTATGCTGGCTTTCTACACTAAAGAACCTCTCCGGACGCTTGGGTCGGTGGATTCTACGTCTCCAAGAGTATGATTTCGACATCATTTACAAGTCTGGCAAAAAACATCAAGACGCCGACGCTCTTTCTCGTTGCCCACTACCTACCGCTCCGCTCGACGCTCCCGCAAACCGTTTTCGACAACACCTGCTCGGACGAACCTTCTAGTTCAGTTACCTCGCTCGCCTCGATGGACCAGCTACCAGCCGATGACGATCAACCATTCAGCTCTCGCCAGCTGGCTGACCCGTACTGCCGGCGCATTATAGATCACCTCTCTGCAGCATCCCGTCCACCTAACGCGCGGCTTCGTCGTCACTCTCGCAATTTAAGCTGGAGAATGGTGTTCTGTATCGTCACATTTACCACCCTGACGGTCAACTTTGGGTGCCCGTTTTACCACGCTCTCTTCGACATCATGTTCTTAACGCCTTTCACGACGATTTGACAGCTGGCCATCTTGGCTTCCACAAAACCCACGACCGCATTCGAAGCCGTTTTTATTGGCCTGGCCTTTCAACCAGCGTAGCAAGGTACGTAGGTTCCTGCTCTTCTTGCCAGCGTCGCAAACTTCCGACATCTGCTCCTGCCGGTAAATTACAGCCAATTCCGTGCCCCACAACACCATTCGAGGTCGTAGGTGTCGACCTATATGGGCCTCTTCCCGTCACTGGCGCTGGAAATCGATGGATAGTGACTGCCGTGGACCACCTCACGCGCTACGCTGAGACGACTTCAGTGATTATGGTTCAGCTTCGGAAGTTGCTGACTTCGTCCTTCACGCCATAATTCTGCCGTCATGGTGCTCCCAGAGTACTCCTGAGCGACCGTGGAAGGGCATTCTTATCACAACTGTTAAGTGAAGTCCTACGCGCTTCTGGCACTACACACAAGACAGCGTCTTGCTACCATCCTCAAACCAACGGCCTGACCGAAGATTTCATCGAACCCTTGCCGATATGATCGCCGTCTACATTCAACCCAACCACAAAAACTGGGATAAACTGCTACCATTTCTCCACTTTCGCCTACAACCCGGCCGTTCAACGCACAACCGGCTACTCACCGTTTTATCTCGTTTACGGGCGTTCGCCTACATTTTTCTCGACGTTTCTTTCTTCACCTGCAATTGGCCATTCATCCCCGACTTCTTCCGAAGAATATATTTCGAGACTTGCGCAGTGTCGCCAGCGCGCTCGCATGAAACACACAAGCCACGCAAACAAGCCAGGAAGCTCGTCTATGTACACATCTCATCGCGTTGTCGCCTTCCGACCTGGTGATGAGGTGTTGCTTTTGACACCACTTCGCACACCTGGTCTGTGTTGACAAGTTCCAGCCTCGGTTTATCGGCCCATACAGTTTTGGAGCAGACTTCTCCTGTAAACTATCGCGTGACACCACTTGTCGTCCCTACTGACCGCCGTTACCGCATGTACCGAGATTTGTTCACGTTTCTCGGATGAAGCACTTCAACGCGACGTTTCCTCGTCGCCTTGACTTGCAGCGGCCAGGCTGGCCGCTTCCACGTGGGGGGAATTAGTGTAGGCATCTATTATGCAGCTTCTTCCTCATCTCTGTATTATTGTAATCATCATCACGCGTTTGCCTTTCATCATCATCGTCTTCGGGTGTGTGCTCTTGATCATCGTGGCCGTGGCGCTTGTTCGTTCTCGACGTCGCGACCAAATAAACCTCGTTACGACTGAGACGTCATATAATTATATATATATACATATATATATATATATATATATATATTATATTATATATATATATATATATATATATATATATATATTATATATATATATATATATATATATATATAAGCAAACGCACGCGTGACCATACAGAAAGTATGATGGAACACCTCCACCCCTCCTCATCGAAACAATTTCTGGCTACCGCGTCTCGTCTTCAAATACCTCCCAGTCCTGACTTCATGAAAACAACAAAGCTTAATTCTGATCACACTGTACTGTATATGCGCCATGGATTTAAAAAATATATATATGTTCGAAGCAACAAACACCACCCACATATAACGCCAGAGTGTCCATCATGTAACGGGTACGAGAGCCATATGGCCGCATCGCAGCTTTTCTCTCTCAACACGAAATATAAGTGAGTTGAGAAACACGTGGGATCGGTTACGTGCAACTGAGCATTAATGTAATGCAGTGTCCCTTAGACGGCCTTCAACGCCTTATGAGATTCAGTAAAGAAGGAGACGAGATGCACGCACTTGCTGTGGGAAAGATGGGGAAACAGTGGAGCATGTTTTAATTGAATACGGACACATCCACCCGGGCGTGCGTTTGAGCAAGCTTAGGGAAAGTACGGAGATGATGAACATGTCCATGACAGAGAACATTAAAATTGGATTGGTGGCGGAAACGTATACAGAGGAGGAGCAAAAACGGAATAGCGTGAAAGCCAAAGTCGCTCTATAAAAAAACATCGCAAACTAGCTTACGAATTTCTGGTATTTTTCTTTCTTTAGAAAAAAAAATTCTTAGGACAGGGAATGAAAAATCCTTGAACACGGGGTGTGGCTGGAGCGAACGTTTCTACAAGTGGCCTCTTCAACATGCATGCCTTGAGGAAGACCGGACCGTATGTCCACACGTTGGCTCTAGCGACACGCCCTGTTCGAGGATTTTTCATCGATTCAAGCTTCCATCATCCCCTGAAATTCTGCCTTAAGATTGGCAAGACATGCGGAAGGATTAAAAATAGAGCTTGATGACTATTCCTTGCAATAAATAAATAATTTCACCGCCCCGTTACAAAATGAACGCTCAACGTATCCATCCATCCATCCAGCAAAAAGAGCGAAAGGAAGGAGAGACGACTTCGCCGTTCGCAGCACCTGTCCTAGTGAGCCGTAGTTGTAGGCGTCGGCAGCGTCGTGGAAATAGACGGGCTCTTGGATGATGCCCGCGGGAACCAGCACCCGGTTGCCGGACAGGTAGTACGCGTTCACCTGGAGGAGAAGTAACGGAGCCATCGCGAGGCATATTTCCAATTAAGCGAGGGGGGCAGGCTCTGCAGCCACGCCCCACTCATTTACATTAAGTTCGTGTTTATTAATTCTTATTGTGTGTACAAGATCATGCGCTTGCATATTATATGCAGCATCAGGGAGTGTCCAAAGTTAGAAGTTCAATCAAGTCAATAAATATATGCGAGAAGAATATAACATGCATGACAGAAAACGGTGAACATGGAACTTGCACCCATTAATGGCACAGAAGTTGCGGGTCAACGCAAGTTGAACAAGCGTGCGGATAAACGCCTTAGTTACGTGGTTAATTGGAGCGAAACATCGACGTTCAGTACAAATAGATAGAACACTTTATACGAATAAATAATGAGATATGCCGTTTCACGTTAATGGATGTAAAAGCGTATGTAAAATGCGTAAACAATATTTTTACGAGGGAACCGCTGCATCGATTTGAGTATTATTTTGCTGTTTAGCGAAGGTTGCGCCTTAGTAAGCGCTGAAGCAGAATTTTGAACTAGCACAGGCAGACAGACGTAGAACTTTATTTGGGCCTGAGTAGAGCAACGCCGGGGGCCGCTCCCACGTGGGGACGGGGAGGCCTAGCCTCACCGCCGCATCATGGGCTCTCTGGACAGCCCGGAACATTTTTTTAAAGGGGGGGGGGGGAGCCTCCACCAAAAGCAGACATCTCAACTCTGTAAAGCGTATGAGTTAGAGCATGTAAAGCGGAAAATATTACTATATAAATTTAAAGCTTACGTGAAATTGTTGAAATATTCACGGGGACATTGCAGAAGTTTTATTTACAAATATATTGTGTATTTCACAAGAGAGTACAATGCATCAGTTTTGTACGATTTAGTACAATTTACACATTTTTGATGCAGCGTGTATCTTTCGTTCAGCTAGAATTGTAAACTTTGTTGTTTCGATCGTTCCTGAAGCTTTGCAATTTTCAACAACTTTTTATCTTAGAAAATCGATGGCTAAGATCTACTTCTCGCATGCGATGACGCTTAGTAAGTCTGAAAACGCGATAACGAATGACGTGATATTTCGACAGCTCCTGCGCAGACGTGCTTTAGTTTGCAACGGTACAAATGGCCTACGTTGCAATAAAAAAAAATACTGAATATAAACGAAACTAGTGGTAAAGGTATTTACGCATACGCAATGGCACAAGCACGAAAAAGAAAAGCTCTGAAATTCGCTACGACGCCCCGTCGTCAATGTTACGCTCGATAGTTGAGGAATGCACGCTTAACATCTTGTTTTTGTTGTTGTTGTTTTGTTATGATGATATGTTATTCTAAAATTAACAAAAACGACGTTCTGAAGGAGCACTTTATCATCCGGGACTAATCAATTGTTTTATGGCAACATTTTCAGGAGTTCGACGTAACACTGTCTACACGGGTAAGATCATGATTATCAATGTAGGTCGCTGACGTACATTAAAAAAATGACATTTCGGTATATACTTAGTGACCTGTAAAGATTACGAAGCTTCATTTTGAGTTTTTTGACATTGGTCAGAGACCTGTTTTAGCAATGTTTTTTCCTTAGCTTGCCCTTTAGAAAACGATAAAGGAAATGACAAACGAAGTCGCACCTTGTGTGCGTACGCAACAGCCAGGTCAACTTGGTCGCCTTCAGTTTGTCGTAGTTGTTCCTGCAGGAAACGGCGCAGTGCCAACCAGGACGACAGCGACTTGTCGGGGCGAACGTCGTCCAGCGTGGCGAAGTACGCGTCCAGCTGGGACTCGCGCGAGAAGCGGTCGGGGAATCCCAGCGTGACCCCCATGGAGGCCGCTTTTCGAAGCGCCGCACTGCGAGTGCGATCGCGAAGCCACGAAGAGCGCAGAGCCCTGCTCAGCGCTGCGCGCATGTGCGCCGTCAGGTTCCCGACCGCGGACAGAACGCTGGGCGTGACGGCTGCGAGGGGGCAGGCGGAAATCAGCATTGACAAAAGGGTATTATATATGACTCTGCGTATCACCACGTCATCGGAATACAGAAGCAAGAGGGAATCGTCCAAAGGGATCTGAAACACGCGGCCCGTGGACCCTGTGCTCGCGTTTTGACGCATTTACAGCGCTTAAGCGAAATAGAGAAAAAAAATGAAAGCACGGAAAGTAAAAAGGGACAGCAAGAACGGCGCACTTCTTTTCCAGTCTGCATGTTTCTTTTTTGTTATTTCGTTTAAGCGCTGGAAATGCATCAAAGTTCTCTATTACAACCAGTGGCGTAGCCAGTGGCAGGGGGGGGGGGCACACCGGGGCCGTGCCCCCCCCCCCTCGAATTTTTTTTCCCATGGGATACAGAGCACAAAATGACACTCGACCTCACTTATCTGCCCAGACCCAATGTCGGAGCAAGGAGGTGCCCCCCCCCCCCCCCCCCGAAAAAAATTTCTGCCTACGCCACTGATTACAACCAGCCCAGCAAACTGCTTTAAGCATTGAGCTAGCGGCCCAGTCCCGTATTTTTTTTCCCTAATAAGTATGTTCGTGAGTTACACAGACATGACTGGTGTCAAGCATTTTTTTTCGTGAGGCATTCTATCCGGTCACCACGTGTGAGGAGATAAGCGTGGAAACTGTATATTTCAGAATCAGCGTCCAGATTTCAGTCATTCTGGAGATCAATATCGATAAGGTTTGCGAAACCTGACGTCACATCCCCTTCAGAAATGACCCACATATGAGATAAGGGAAAGACCATTCTTTCAAATGGCTACGTTACTGGCATTCTTCTGAACTTGCCGCTTTCTACCCCTCCCCCCCCCTCGCTCCCACATCACTCCAACCTTCTTCCCCATCCAGGCCCATAGGGAGTCTATAGGGCCCGTATTCACAAACCAGCCTTATCCTTATCTCATGTTATCCTTCTACTTGCGTTATAATTGCACAAAAACGGTAACAGGGTAAAATATAACTGCAAGATTGGTTTGTGAATACCGGCCTACTTTGTTTAACAAACCCACTAAAGGCACAAAACCGATAAGGAAAACGCGAGGTAAGGATAAGGTTGGTTTGTGAATGCGGGCCTAGGTTTCGGGAGTGCGGCTCGCTAGCTGAGGTGAGCTTGAGACCCCTGCCCTAGAAGGTAAGGCGCGGAAACAAAGAATAGAAACGGTCAACACTAACGACGAGTATCAACTGTTAGCATGGGTGTCGGCAGGATTTTATCATGGGGAGTGAACATGTGTTGCATCGTGGCGTTGCGGAGGGGGGAGCGCTGGTGTGGCTTGGGTGAGGGGGGGTTGGGGGCAAGTGCCCCTTTTGCACCCACATGAGGATGCCCATGATGGTGATAGCAGGCGTTAAGTTAATCAGTTTCTATTCTGTAGCGCACGTTCATGTCTGTGCACGCCTTACTTACAGATGAATCCCTACGAACTATAGCTCGAATTTCTGCCGTTACAAGAGGGAAATCGGGCGCTGCGATCGTTAGAATACCGCTCAACTGATGAGCGTCAGGTGTGCAGGCAGGTAAACAACTTTATTGAATAACGAAACAATCACGTGAGGAAGGGGGGGGGGGGGGAGCAAGACGACGATGGGCCCTCGGGCCGCTCCGGAGGCCAGACACTTTTGTGCTTCGGCGACCCCTCTGGCCCAGCCCACCGTCCGAAGGTGCAACTCCGGTTGCGCAATGCGCAGAGCAGCCTCCCATCGCCCCTGGTGTTCTGACCCTTGCCACGGCGCCTCGGGTTTGTTCGGACAATTTAGAAATGAAAACCTCTCCTCGCTGCAACTTGTGTCCTAGCGCCAGAGCCGACTTCATTCACGGCTTTCTAAAATGAGCGTCAGTTATCACAAATGCGGCACCGTTAATCATGACTTTCGAAGCAACTTCGATTCGTGCCTCGCGTCACAATATATGCATATGAATGAAGGAAAGAAGATTACTTTTAAGGGCTCGTTTCTTTTTTGTTAGACACAATAATAATGAGAACTAACAGACTGTCTAACAAACTAACAGACTGTCATTAATATATGCATATGTACTGCAACGCACAATATGGTACCTGTATGATATCCTATACATGTACTATGTACTTACATACGTGGCACGCCACCTGGTAGACTAATGGTCACGTAGCTAGTACGCCCCACAGACATCCACCATTTTTCTTGTAAGAAAAGCACGTGTGCGAAACGTAACACGTACGTGACCTCAAGCACGTGGCCTCAGGGTGAGTCTACGTGTAACGCCTACACAGTTGATAACTTTGGCATCGCAGTAATGGCGACCGCAATTCCGAGCCATGAGACTGAAGTAACTAAAGAATAATATAAATGGAATGGGGTGTATTAGCCACGTATTCTGAGATCATGAATGGCAGTCTGCCAGTATCCCTCAAGAATAAAGTATATAATTTCTGCATGTTGCCAGGAGGCTTAAGACAAGGGCTCAACTTAAACCGAGGACGATGCAGCGAGCCGTGGAGAGGGAATCGATAAGTGTAACTTTAAAGGACAAGAAGAGATCGGAATGAGTCAGGGAGTAAACACGTGTTACTGGCATCCTAGTCGAAATCAAGAAGAAAATGGCAGGGCATTTTAATGAGAAGCTAAGACAACCAACGGTAATTTAGGGTAACCCAGTGAATCCTAAGAGAAGTTAGGTGGGCAGATGAAATTAAGAAGACAGTGAGGATAACGTGGACGCAGCTGGCACAGGATCGGGTCAGTTGGAGGAATGCGGAAGAGACCCTTTCCATGCAGTGCGCGTAGTCAGGCTGATGATGGCCAAGAATAATAAACCAGGGAAGCAGGCACGCCGCCCTAGTATTACATATACAGGCTTATCGAGGCAACAGGATGGGACGACGGATCGACATCCGTGATGCAGTTGGTGACCAGGGCTGCTCTATCACAAAAGTTTTGAATACTAAAATTGCACCTCAGACACTTTTTCCTCTATGATCATACAAATTCGTGCCTCAATTTCGAGTGAGTCGTTAAAGGGACACTAAAGGCAAATATTAAGCCGACGTTGATTGTTGAAATAGCGGTCCAGAAAACCTCGTAGTGCTACGTTTATGCCAAGGAAGTGCTTATTCTGAAATAAAATCACGTTTTAGTGGTCCGCATTAGCGGGACCCACAGCAGCAACAACGGCCATCGAAGCTTGCCGCAATCGCCGCAATGGATGTGGACGGAGAACTTGACAACGAGACATTGGCTCGCGACGCTGGGCAGTACGCCGCGGCAGTGCGCGATCCCGAAACTACCACTGAGACGCGACCGCGTGAGCGAAGCAGGGCGCCGGGCGAAGCGCAGTTAGGCGAAAACGGAACCTTTGAACCACGCGCGCCGTTCCGCGAGCAACGCCACAGAGGTTCTCTTTTCCATAAATCAAACGGAACGAACAAACAGCATTTTATTACCTTTTTTGATGCACGGAAGGTTCTTTCTTTATTGCTGCTAGTTTGATTACTAGTGATTTATTGTAGGCAGACTCTCATACCTCATTGGGATCACTCCGAAAATGCCCCACTCGTGGCGCTCATCGTGTGATACATTTAGCTTAATTTCTCCGTAAGTAGGGCACTGCTGTTGATAATAGCCGTTATAGAAGTTGTCATACATTGAGCTTTCACTCTGACATAAATTGTTATTTGCCTTTAGTGTCCCTTTAAAGTTTGAAGAAATGCCAGAAGAGGGTGCATGCCCAATGTGAGCCGGTTTTATTCAAATAACCACTATGTGGACACTCGATGTGCATTTTTGCCGTCGCCGTTGTCGTGATGTTCCGTATAAAGTCCAAATCGTTAACATCGCTCCGCGCGTTGTATGTTCTAAGTGCGATATATCTCAAAATGATAAGAATAGGCTGCTCACCTTCCGTGACATAAACGCGCAACAAGAAACAAAGAGAAATACACCCACAACCCCACAAAAAGCTACATAGATCACAAAAAGTAGACTGTAGACGTATACAAACGACAGCTTTTCAAAACCCACTGCGCCTCAACCGCGCCTACCACAGGCAATTCCCCGACGCTGGCTGTAGCATATCAAAACAAGTATACGCAGACATAGAACACATCCTAAGGAAATGCACGCACACTACAAAGCTCTTTGGTCATAAAACCCGGACTTCCTTGAGGAGCGTTGGTGCGACGCTCTGGCTAGTTCAGAATTAGAAGACCAAGTTTGGCCCATCCAGCAGGCCAGGGAAACGGTGGAAAGGCTAAACCTCGCCGCGAGCACCCAGGTGGCCTACGGGCTATAGGCCGCCAATATGCAGGTTCTGAATAAAGTTTTGTCCAGTCCAGACCGGTCCCGTGCATTTTACAGCCAGTGAAGATATTGCCTGACTCAAGATATAGCCTTCAGATATAGTCTGACTCAAGTTCAGGCTATATCTGAAGCTCACAGAAACTTGCTCGGGCTCAGCTTCACGCCCAGTGCGCCTGATCTATACCTCGACTCACCGCCTGATTTCCATCTACACAGATCGTTTGATTCGAAGTCAGCTTGACTGATCCAGAATCAAACTCACGTCTGCTTGACTCAGGTCTGCTCATTAAGACCCGATTCCATAGAATTCTTGGGCTCAGGCTGGGTCCGCGTGAGCCTAAGGAAGTTATTCGCGATTTTTTTTTGCCGAATTATAGTTCACGGTTTCGCTATAAGTTTGCATCTTTCCTGATTCGGATATGAGCGCCCATGCAGATACCACTTAGTCTGAGTAGGTGCGAGTAACATAAACGCTCAGCAGGTGGCGTGAGCTGAATCTGGTGAAAATGAGTCATATCAGCGTAGGCCAGAAAAGAAGACAGGAGGGCCCACCTGTCTATTTCGCGTTCAGTTTTTCGGGCGCCCAAATAATATCTGGACGGAAAGTCACAATTGCGTTTGTACAGCGCTCTCTCTTGCATACTTGTAATCTTTGATTTTTATGAGTTTTCTTCTAAGTGCCTCACATTCCTTTTCAATTTTAACGTCGTCAATTATCTGCTTCTCTGAGAACGCAGTCACACCCACACACATAATTTCGTTTCTCGTAGTACCAACAGTCTCAGTGGAGGTAGCGCATGAGAACAAGTGGTGCCCCATCGGCCAGCCGGACCGCATCGCGAAACCAGGCGGCGATCATATATGCACGCCCGACTTTGAACTACGCCAGCCGAGGAATGCGGCAATGCGAGAGGGTACGGGCGTAGAGGAACGCAGCTGTTGATAAGCTAGGTGCTAACACCACTTGATTGTTCCTCTCCGAAGTGTGGTCGTCGTTAGAGCACTAGTTGAACTGCCTGATCAATCGAGTCGGCACTCCTCTCCACCTTATTCCGTTGTCGAAGTACACATTCTCATGGAAGAATATGCGGCGTTAAAGCATTCACATTTTCGCAATCATTCAATTCCACTCTCAATGGTAAATGATCAGCGACGGGTATTCATTAGAGGTGTGCGAATACTCGAAAGTTTCGAATATTCATCGAATATTACGTTCAAAATATTCGTATTCGATTCGAAAATCGTGTATTCGAAAAGTTTCGAATATTCAATAACTTCGAATATTCGAAAAATTCGAATATGCGATTCGATTATCATGCATAAAATAACTAGTCTTCCACATTTCTGCTGCGTTCGTGTAGATAAAAACGTTGCCGAGAGGAGCGATAAACATCGTAAGTACACGGAGGCACGATATCTGCCTGCGACAAGCGCCCCAATACGTATGATTTATTGCTGGTGCATCTCCGACGTGCAGCGCTCTTGGCGATCATATAACCGTACATTTTCAATATTATGCGGCCGTAACGTGCCGCACTACCACTCTTTCACTATGCGGGACTACCTCTGAAGAAAGACAGTGAGCCATGTGACTGGTGGCGGACTGTAGGCACCTTCAGATACCCCAGTCTGGCAAAGCTTTGCCCCATGTGCCTCCCCATACCAGCCACTTCTGTTCCAAGTGAGCGTGCCTTTCAGTGGCAGGGGGGGGGGGGGGGAGGTTGTCCCTGTTAGAAGGGAGCGCCTGCTGCCTGATCATGTGGAGCAACCCATATTTCTTTATGATAACATCTAGTCATTACTTTCATTGTGCCGTGATATTTGCTTGTGTTGTGATGTGCATTGTGCTAGCCTGGACATTGTGTTCTGGAGATTGCAGTGCATGTTGTCTTGCCAGTAAGGCTGTTAATGTTTTTTTTTTTCAAATAGCTACATGTTAAATAAAATATTGTTACTGTGGAGGCATTTTTTCTTTGATATTTGATATTCGATTCGATATTCGAAGGTAGATATTCGTATTCGATTCGTATTCGAAAAATTTGATATTCGCACACCCCTAGTATTCATTGAATACACGCCTCAGCGCCTTGTTGAAAAAAGTCAGTTTCTCCGCAAGGGCGAAACAATGAATGCGATAGCAAGAAATTGGAATGTCACACGAAGAACGAGAAGCCGATACTTGCAGCGCCTGTCACAGATGTTACGTCTTTGTGTTTGAGCAACGCGCTGCAAGTGTCGACAATGGAGAACCAGATGCTTTTAGATATTTCTTTTTCTTTTAAACTGCGGCGCGTGGAGTGACCCCCTGCGTTTCTTGCCACACAGGGACGTCTGATGTAAGGTGTGCCCGGTGTTCTTTGTTTTTCTCTTCTTCCACATCACGAGTGGGTACAGAAATGGGCCACTTTGTCGTGTGCGTCTCAAGGGCAGTTTTGAAATTGGAAAGAAAATTAGGAGCGTCGCGTGATAGAAAACACGTTCAAGTACCTCCGAGATTTGATTACCACTAGCGGTAAATGGTGTATATAAATAGCTCGCCGTTACTTTGCCGGCGCATGCATGGGGCGTGGTTGAGTTGTCTAATGCAGCGGGCTGGGGAGCGAGGGGTCGATGGTTCGAATCAGCGGCCGAGTCCTTCGGAATTCTTCCTTCTGCTTTATTTTTGTTTGTGCCTTTTATATATACATATATGTGTGACGCTATGAATGGGAGACGTCCAGCGGCTCATGCGCCATACTTTTATTCCATTGCACGCGCCACTTCTTTATCCTCGGCTGCTCCTACCATGGCTTCATACGTCACACACACACACATATAGTGTGGGCATTGTTGATGCCCTTCATGTTCTCATATGTACATACTCATCATCACCAACTGTGTTTGGGTTGTGGGGCTCATACTCGGCACAATAAAGAAGAAGTCTTGAGAGTCCTAAACGTTGCCTCACAAGTGGTGGAGGTGGTACATATACATATACATATCCGGGGCATGACGGCGACGGAAAAAATCAGCCGAGAGTGTCCATATAATTGCTATCGCAATAAAAATATCCTATTGGTTGGCCAGCTCAGCCATCACATCTTCACCGACCTCTGAACAGGTAGACGGCTCTGATGGCGAGCTCCAGTTTGGCGGCCACCCTGCGAACGCAGAAGCGATCCAGCGCGTTGGAGTCAGTGGGCAGGTAGCTCCCGCTGGCGTACGGCGCCAGCTCTCGCACCAGTCCCCACCAGAGGAGCCGGCGCATGGCCGCCACGCCTCCGCTGTCGCTCAGCAGCCGCGTGAGCAGCATCAGCGCCAGAGGCCTTGCGTATACGCTGTCCTCGTCCACCGCCGATCGCTCGGATCCCCGACGAATTGCGATCAGCCACCGCTCTGCACGACAATTGCATGAATGAATGAATGAATGAATGAATGAATGAATGAATGAATGAATGAATGACCCAGCACATTTATGCAGGCTCCTCGTATAAGGCATGCATTGAAACGTCAGTACCTATATAACCTAGTATATAACCTAGTATATAACCACTAATAGGCCCCGTATCACTAATTCATTTAGTATAAAATATTAGTTTATTAAGGCGAAAGCATTAGATGTCTTGCTGCGCAGCCCCTTGAACAAAACCCAGTAGGCGAATGAAGTGGTGCAAAAACCCTCGAGACCTAATTTAACCCTTCGTAGGTTTGTCTATATCTTTGACACGGTGACATAAAAACCGGCTGTGGTCAATTGATATTGTCACGTGGTCGTGACGTCGACGAAGGCAGCAGTGAACACGTCCGAGATGAAACTATTTATTTGGCCGAACTTGTGGCCGAGAAACTAAAAGTCAAACTACAGCAATACACTGATAGCGGCGGACAGAACGTCGACCGTCGATCAACTGACAAGCGGTCACGCGCGTCGGCTTTTATACAGGCGCTATCGAACTTTCCAGCAATATCGCTGGTGGCGGCGTAATCTCTAGACAAAGCTGGAACATTCGCGTGCGAGGCGCAATCTTAACAAACCGATCTACTACAATCGCGACGCTTCTAGAACACTACTTCGCGGACAGCGTCGAGCGTTGATAACCGTCCCTGCCGGTCAAACCCGAATACATCAAAACAAGACAAGAAGTGGGCGTGGCATTGCCCCCCTCTGAAAAAGCATCGTCCCGATGCTTGTGAAAGAACATAGAAGAGGAAAAAAAAGTGCATACACAAATAAATTACAATAACAAAGGAAAAAAAATAGAGTCCCTAGGCTCGCTAACGCGCAAAAAACGGCTTAAGGCGCACGACATGGACGACTTCAGGTCGCGCACGGCGCCGCTGAGAGTTGGTAATGCCGTCAGGGACAACCTCATAGTCGAGTGCGTCGAGGCGTCGAAGTACCCTGTATGGTCCGAAGTATCGTCGAAGAAGCTTCTCACTAAGTCCTCGTCGGCGTATTGGCGTCCATACCCATACACGGTCACCGGGTTGGTATTCCATGTGGCGTCGTCGAAGGTTGTAGCGGCGGCTGTCAGTCGTCTGCCGATTCTTGATCCGTAGGCGGGCGAGCTGTCGTGCTTCTTCGGCGCGCTGTAGGTAGGTGGTCACGTCGATGTTTTCCTCGTCGGTCACGTTTGGTAGCATGGCGTCGAGCGTCGTTGCCGCGCTCCGTCCGTAGACTAACTTGTATGGCGTCATCTGCGTCGTTTCCTGTACGGCCGTGTTGTACGCGAAGGTCACGTACGGAAGGATGGCGTCCCACGTCTTGTGTTCGACGTCGACGTACATGGCCAGCATGTCGGCGATGGTCTTATTTAGACGCTCGGTGAGGCCGTTGGTCTGTGGGTGGTACGCGGTGGTGCGGCGGTGGCTTGTGTGGCTGTATTCCAAGATCGCCTGAGTCAGGTCAGCCGTGAACGCCGTACCTCTGTCGGTGATGAGAACCTCTGGGGCGCCGTGCCGAAGGACGATGTTCTCAACGAAGAACTTAGCTACCTCAGCGGCACTGCCTCTGGGCAGGGCTTTTGTTTCGGCGTAGCGGGTGAGGTAGTCGGTAGCCACGACGATCCATTTATTTCCGCAAGTCGACGTTGGGAACAGCCCCAGGAGGTCCATCCCGATCTGCTGGAATGGTCGCCGAGGAGGCTCGATGGGCTGAAGGAAGCCTGCTGGTCTTGTGGGCGGTGTCTTCCGTCGCTGACATTCTCTGCTCGTCCTTACGTAGCGAGTGACGTCGGCGGCAAGGCGCGGCCAGTAGTACTTTTCTTGTACTAGTGCGAGCTTTCGGGAAAGTCCGAGGTGTCCAGCCGTTGGGTCGTCGTGCAGGGCATGCAAAATTTCTGGTCGCAGTCCCGAAGGTACAATGATAAGGTAGCTGGCTCGGGCCGGAGTGAAGTTCTTCTTTACGAGGACGTTGTTTTTCAAGGAAAATGATGCCAATCCTCGCCTGAATACTTTTGGGACAACGATGGTCCTGCCCTCCAGGTATTCCACTAGACCCTTCAGTTCCGGGTCGGCTCGCTGTCGTTCGGCGAAGTCTTCAGTACTTATAGCTCCCAAGAAGCTGTCACCATCCTGGTCGTCCGGCGTTGGTGGGTCGACGGGGGCACGAGACAAGCAGTTGGCGTCGGAGTGTTTCCTTCCGGACTTGTACACGACAGTAATGTCAAATTCTTGAAGCCGTAGGCTCCACCGTGCGAGGCGACCTGAAGGGTCCTTCAAGTTAGCTAGCCAACACAAGGCGTGATGGTCGCTCACAACTTTGAAGGGCCTGCCGTAGAGGTAGGGGCGAAACTTTGACGTAGCCCAGATGATTGCGAGGCACTCCTTTTCTGTTGTGGAATAGTTGACCTCTGCTTTAGACAGCGACCGGCTAGCATAACTGATAACCCTTTCCAGTCCGCCGTCCGCTGCACAGGGACGGCGCCGAGTCCTATGCTGCTTGCATCGGTGTGAATCTCCGTATCGGCGTATTCGTCGAAATGCGCAAGTATCGGAGGTGTCTGCAGGCGTCGTTTCAGTTCATGAAATGCTTCGACTTGCGCTGTTTGCCACCTGAATCCGACGTCGGTCTTCGTGAGCTGCGTTAGTGGCTCGGCGATCCGTGAAAAGTCTTTGACAAAGCGTCTGTAATAGGCGCACAAGCCGAGAAATCGGCGCACGGCCTTCTTGTCGGTGGGTGGCGGGAAAGCGGCGATGGCAGCTGTTTTCTGCGGGTCTGGGAGCACTCCAGTCTTGCTGATCACGTGACCCAAAAACAAGAGCTCCTCGTACGCGAAGCGGCACTTTTCTGGCTTCAGGGTGAGCCCGGAGTTCTTGATTGCTTGAAGTACGGATTGAAGTCGCTGGAGGTGTTCGTCGAAGTTCGAGGAATACACAACGACGTCGTCCAAGTAAACAAGGTAAGTCTGCCACTTCAAGCCAGATAATACAGCATCCATGACTCGTTGGAAAGTCGCAGGTGCCGAGCGAAGACCGAAAGGCATGACCTTGAACTCGAACAGGCCGTCCGGTGTTATAAAGGCGGTCTTTTCTCGGTCTCTCTCGTCGACTTCAATTTGCCAGTAGCCGGTCTTGAGGTCCATCGACGAAAAGTAATTCGCGTTGGGGAGTCGATCCAGGGTGTCGTCTATCCGTGGGAGAGGGTACACGTCCTTCTTTGTGATTTTGTTCAGGCGACGATAATCGACGCAAAAACGTAGGGTCCCATCCTCCTTCTTCACTAACACCACGGGAGACGCCCACGGGCTGTTGGACGGCTGGATGATGTCGCGTAGCATTTCATCGACTTGTTTCTTAACGGCCTCCCGTTCCCGCGTCGAAACCCGGTAGGGACTCTGACGGAGTGGTCGAGCATTTTCTTCTGTTATGATGCGGTGCTTAGCAAGGGGCGTTTGTCGGACCCGCGATGACGACGAGAAACAGTCCCTGTATTCTTGCAGAAGGCGTCGAAGCTGTTGCTGATGGCGAGCGGGAAGACTTGGGTTTACGTCGAAGGGTGGCTCAGGGATCGTCGTCGTAGCTTCGTCAGAATCTGAAAAGGCAAACGCATCGCTGACGGCCAAGATTTCTTCGATGTGTGCAATCGTCGTGCCCCTGCTCAGGTGTCTGTATTCCTGGCTGAAGTTCGTTAGCATCACGCTTCCTTTTCCTTCATACAACCGAGCAATGCCCCTTGCGACGCAAATGTCACGGTCTAGCAGCAAACGCTGATCGCTCTCGATGACACCTCCGATGTCTTCAGCTTTTTCGGTGCCGACGGAAATAATGACGCTGGAACGCGGCGGAATGGTCACCTGCTCTTCTATCACATTCAATGCACGTTTCCCTGGCGTCGCGCGGGGCGGGAACGCTTTATCGGAGGTTAGTGTTATCGACTCGGACCTCAGGTCGATGACGGCGCCGTGTTCACTTAGGAAGTCCATTCCAAGTATTGCATCCCTGGAGCAGTTTTGTAGGATTACAAAGCTCGCAGGATAAGTCCGGATATTGATGGTGACTCTCGCCGTGCAGACACCAATCGGCGTTATCAGATGGCCTCCAGCGGTGCGGATTTCGGGGCCTTCCCAAGCGGTCTTAACCTTCTTCAACTTCGTGGCGAAGGGCCCACTGATGACGGAATAGTCGGCTCCAGTATCGACGAGAGCGGTGACGTTGTGGCCGTCGATGAGAACGTCGAGGTCGCTAGTTCGTCGTCTTGCGTTGCGGTTGTGTCTCGGCGTCGGGTCACGGCTGCGTCAGTTTGTTCCGCTGCTTCCATTTTGCGTCGTCGGGTCTTCTTCGGTCCGCAAGATCTCGTCGTCAGGGGTCTGTCTGGTTCGCGTCGTGTTCCGAAGGTTTCGTCGCGACGTCGTCGTCGTCGGCGGAGGATCTTCGGTAGTTCGTCGTACAGCAACCGCACCTTCATCGGTTGCTGCCCTTAGTTTTCCGGATACGGGCTAGGCGACCGGCCCCGGTTTGGGCCAGTGTACGGCCGGTGGTGCGGTGACATGTAGCGACCGGGCGACGGCGAGCGTGAAGGACGTCGTTCATGCCACTGCGTTCCGGTTAGGTAGTCGTCGATGTCGCGAGGCCGTTCGCCTGGCTGCGGTCGCGGCGCGTTGATGGCGAATCCTCGTAGTCCCATCTGTCGGTACTGGCAGCGGCGGTACGTGTGGCCGGCCTCCCCGCAGTACACGTTCCGTAGCTTGTCGTTATCAGTCCAGTTGTTGTAAAGGGCGACGCGGTCGTACCTTTCAAGCCAACTTTCCGGGTCTTCGAGCGGTGACCCACGGAAGGTAGGTGGCTCCCTCGGCTGATGTAGCAGCACAGGTGCAGGCACCATGGGTGCTGTCGCCGTCGCTGATGTGGTGGGCATGGTCGGGGTCTTCCTGGTCTTGTCGGGTAGAGGCCCGTACTCCGGTGGGAGACCTTGCTGCCTGCGGCTGGCCCGCTGGTCGGTGTCTTCTTGACGGTGTGGGCTCGGCTCACGGCGTGACGGGGGCGTCCGGATCATGAAGGAACAGCACCTCCACCAGATGTCACGTGGTCGTGACGTCGACGAAGGCAGCAGTGAACACGTCCGAGATGAAACTCTTTATTTGGCCGAACTTGTGGCCGAGAAACTAAAAGTCAAACTACAGCAATACACTGATAGCGGCGGACAGAACGTCGACCGTCGATCAACTGACAAGCGGTCACGCGCGTCGGCTTTTATACAGGCGCTATCGAACTTTCCAGCAATATCGCTGGTGGCGGCGTAATCTCTAGACAAAGCTGGAACATTCGCGTGCGAGGCGCAATCTTAACAAACTGATCTACTACAATCGCGACGCTTCTAGAACACTACTTCGCGGACAGCGTCGAGCGTTGATAACCGTCCCTGCCGGTCAAACCCGAATACATCAAAACAAGACAAGAAGTGGGCGTGGCAATATAAACTACAAAGAAATAGTATAAAACAAATTTTATCAAAATCAAGGCAGTAGTTTACTGAAAAAAAGGTGGAAAACAAGAAACTCCCACTGACTTATGAGAGTGTTTTCGAAAAGTGGGAAAACATTGTCCCACTGTCTCATGAAGGCACCATCTCGCGATTGCATCAACAGGCATCTGGGACGAAACGGCCGAAGCAAGTGGCACATGGTATCGCTTCTCAAGTTGTGCTGAAACAAGTTGTGCGGACCTCATTTCCAGCAGTAGAACACCACCCGCACCTGCGCCTCTTGTGAGCCTTCATAGCGATGTGGTCTGTTCCTGTAAAGCTTACTTCACCGCATGCACCAAAAATTTCTTTCTCCATTTGCCTGTACTGGCTTTGGCTGTCGGAATTGTCGAGTACGACTGTTGTCCCTGAATATGTGCCTACTTTTCAGGAGGTATATGATATGAAGAAAAATATTTACACGCAACAATACCCGCAATTACGCTGGGGGATGAGCGTGGCAATTTCGCAGAGGATTGCGTTTTGATGCATTTATCGGCCAAGTTATTTCGCAAATTTACAAAAACCCGTGATGACTGGAAGCTAAAATGGTCTCTCTGAAAAACCAGAAAAAGAGGAATGCGACATTGTGGTTGGTAGGTTCTTTCTATCTGAAGAAGAGGAAAATTCACAAGCTATCTAAAACAATTGATCGACATTCAACGCCATTGTAACACTGATTCCGCCCTTTCTAAAGCGTGATTAAAGAATTTCCCTCTAGATTACGAAGACTTGGGTAAGATACGAGTGACTTAGCACTGCGCTAATTGCAGCGGGTGACGTGGGAGAAATGTGTTTCTCCAGACGGAAAAGTGGGACGTATGTGTACCGCTGTCGCAGAAAGGGATAATCTAATTGTTGGGGTTTTACGTCCCAAAACCACGATATGATTATGAGGGACGCCGCATAGTGGGGGGCTCCGGAAATTTTGACCATCTGGTGTTCTTTAACGTGCACTGACATCGCACAGTACAAGGGCCTCCAGCGATACGCCTCCATCGAAATGCGTCCGTCGCGGCAAGGATTCGATCCCACGACCTTTGGCTCAGCGGTCGAGCAGCATAACCTCTAGACCACCACAGCGGCTCCCCCACGTGACCTACGTAACCAACGATGTCGTGGTATACAGATCATGTGGCGTCATCAGTTGACAGCGTCGCTTGGTCAAATGTGGGCGACTTCCGGTACGCCCCTTGAGAAGCGCAATGAAGATGTGAGCTAGTGCCATAATAAAAAGGAAAGATAACCGCCGGTGTATCACGTTCCTCAACAGCAACTGATGGCACCCTTCGGTGAGGTTTCAGCTACGAGGTCATATCGACGCCGTATAGGGAGGTGCATTCCGCGCCGAGGCGGCCATTATCCCTAAATAGATACTCTTATTCGGTGATGTCATTTCAGTAACTGGAATGCGTTCATGGCGGTATACATGAATGATGCCTACCTTAAAACACTTTGCGCATGAGCGTTATATTCCCAGGCGATCGAAGCTTTCTTCGTGGATTCGGCTGCAGTGCAGTTGCTGCGCATAGCTGCGTACACGGAGGTTGCAATTATTTGCGCTGCTTCGGTTACAGCAGCAAGAAGTTAGCTATGCATTGTTGGCTTCTGAAGAGTTATGTGTTGGGTAGTTCGGTCAGAGTTAATTAGGGCAGACAGGCTGGAGAAACCATGGTGCCAAAGGTAGTTAGTACTCCTGCAATGGACAACCGCTTTATAAGCAATGGACACTTGTACTATGCATTCGTTGGTGCAATGACCTGCTTCCTTCGTGTGGTTTCATCCATCAAAAGGTTTCGCTACTTTTCACGCTCGATAACACCCGCTCATGTATAAACTGGTACTCAATATTTACACAACAATAAGTCGACATTATTTTCATCAACGACTTTTTATGTCATCTACTCAACAGAAAGACCATTGAGGTATATCTTGAGCAGGCTTATCAGTTTTCGCCAAGTCACTGAAAATTTGTTGTTTCAGTAAATCCTCAAATGTACTTCAGCCACACCTCAACAGTCATTTTTGGAAAGGAAGACACAATATTTGAGTGGCTGATCTTAAAATTTGAATGTCATCTTTAAAAAAAGCACAATGTACCCCTAAATGGCTGCACAGCTGGTTTGTGTTTTCTTTTTTGAAGGTTTGGGTACCGCTCGCTTTCCTTCTGGCCAAATACTCGAACCGACACGGAATGTTCGGAAACAGAGAAAGTACCGGCCGTGAACGAGATTACGTACAAATTCTCCGCATGGCCTTCCAATGAATTTTCATTGAACAGTATTGAAGAAAGCCTCAGTACTGACTTCAATGGTATGCCAAAGAAAGCACGACGTTCTTTACAATGATGTGTCAATGACGTCTCGACGACCACTCAACAGCCAACAGCCCAATGAAATTTCCATAAAATTTTGATGGTCAAGAGCTGTCAACATCGACCTCAGTAACATTGCCACGCGCACTTATTTTCGTATTTATATGTAACCGGTCATTTATATGTAACACGTATATCCACTGCCTTACACAAACCACGCCCGAATGTTTGGGAACATTCCAGATTATTTTCGAATCTGGTAAGCTTGAGCGCGCAACGCGAACTGTAGAGTTTATTCTTGAACTAACACGGCCATCAACGACAACGCTGGAACCTTCGATGCCACCGCTATAAAATGCCGACGGGCTTTACTGCTGATAGTTACCGT
>NC_051180.1:207772131-207815688 GCF_013339695.2 Rhipicephalus sanguineus
CGTTTACACCAGTAAACGCTACACCGAGTTTCGCTTCAACGAATCTTCTAGCGCTCACCGCAGCACACGCGTTAGCGCCGCTCAACCCGTGACGCCACCCGTGCGCAACGCTGCTGCTTCGCATCCCATCAGGGTTCCCTTCGGGGAGATGGTCCAATTTATTTATCTTGTGTGTGTACGTGCGTTTTTATATGCGAAGCATTCCTTAGCGAACTTCTGGGACATTGAGCGTATCTATCTATCTAGCCGCCTACGACTTCGTGCTCTCCTGCTCGTTTCGTTAATCGAATGTACACCAAAATTGGTATGGCATAACATGACTGTATGACGAACATGAATGACGAGTCATAACATGAAATTCATGACATGCATGTCATGAACAACATGGTATACATGCTACAGTCTTGGTGCTCTTACGGGCGTTTTGTTAACTTGACATATACCAAAATTGATACGGCGTCACAAGAGTGTACGGCGAACATAACTGACAGGTCCAAACGTGCAAATCATGACACCCATGTAATGTACAGCATGATATACATGCCACGCTCATGGTGCGCTCGCGGCCGTTTCGCTAGCTTGATGTATACCAACGTTGGTACTGCGTGGCGTTACTGTGTAACGAACATAAATAACATGAGCTAACATGAAAATCATGACACGCATGTCATGTACAGCATGATTACATGCCATGCTCATGGTGCGCTCGCGGCCGTTTCGCTAGCTTGATATACACCAAAATTGGTATCTTGCGACGTGACTGTGTGACGAACATAAATAACACTAGCTAATATGAAAATCATGACACGCATGTCATGTACAGCATGACTTACGTCCAACGATCTTGCTGCGCTGGCGGCCGTTTCGATAGCTTGGTCTACCCCGAAATTGGTATTGCACGACGTTAGTGTGTAACGGACATAAATAACACGTGTTAACGTGAAAATCATGACACACATGTCATGTGCAGCATGACTTACGTGCCACGCTCATGGTGCGCTGGTGGCCGTTTCGCTAGCTTGATGTATACCAACGTTGGTACTGCGTGACGTTACTGTGTAACGAGCATAAATAACACGAGTTAACGTGAAAATCATGACACACATGTCATGTACAGCATGACTTACGTGCCACGCTCATGGTGCGCTGGTGGCCGTTTCGCTAGCTTGATCTATCCCGAAATCGGTATGGCGCGACGTTACTGTGTAACGGACATAAATAACACGAGTTAACGTGAAAATCATGACACACATGTCATGTGCAGCATGACTTACGTGCCACGCTCATGGTGTGCTGGTGGCCGTTTCGCTAGCTTGATCTATCCCGAAATTGGTATTGCGCGACGTGACTGTGTGACGACCATAAATAACACGAGTTAACATGAAAATCACGACACGCATGTCATGTACAGCATGTCTTACGTGCCACGCTCATGGTGCGCTGGTGGCCGTTTCGCTAGCTTGATCTATCCCGAAATTGGTATTGCGCGACTTTACTGTGTAACAAACATAAATAACATGAGTGGCACGCATTTTCCTCAATGACAGACAAGACGATGTATGCAACTCTTTGCTGGCTGCTTCGCATTACATCGATTCCCACAATGCGTGAGATCTGGCGGCTTTTTTTCTCCTCTTTTTTCACCCCTCCCTCTCTCTCTCTCTCTAGACCCTCTTTCTTGCCCCTATTTCCCCCCACCTCGGTGCTGGGTAGCAAACCAGATGCTAATATCTGGTTAACCTCCCGGCCTTCCTTTTTTCATCTCTCTCTCTTTCTCTCCCATGGCTCTGCGGAGCCGGACAACATTTTTCTAGCTCTTTCTCTTCATTGAAATAATAATAAATGGAGTTGCTGTAGAAGGTTTTATCTTCTCGACGTGTCCGCCGGGGTCCGGCATATATATATATATATATATATATATATATATATATATATATATATATATATATATATATATATATATATATATATATATATATATACGGTAGAAAAAGAGGTCGACAAACGTACGAAACACAAGTTTTGCGAAAGTTTCGGCAGGAGGGCCTGCATTCGTCAGTGTGAATGTTTACAGACCAAGGATCAACTCAGGTGCGTCCACATCAAACGGTGCTATAGCCCCCAAACACCAACAGACATTGTACTGCTTTTGTAAGGACAGGTTTCACTTTCGTGTTATACCGATTCCTGTGACAGAGGGATAAACCATGTTTTTAACACGAAAGTGTTTTATGCCGGGGTCCACCACGGCTGCACTGACGCATTTCCGTCACGGATATGACGTTGTAAAATACAAAGACTAACATATGGCAAAGGAAAACTAGAAGAAAAAGTTCCCTCACTGGGAGTCGAACTTACGACCCCTCGATCAGCGCGCAGCGCGAAACGACTCCGCCACGTTCTTTGTCTTACTAACAGCATGCATGCTATTTATATACACCATTTGCCGGTGGCGGTACTCACAAATCAGGGTACATCAGCGTGTTTTCGTTATCACTTGCGAGATGGCGCGAAGGGCTCGAAAGGCGTAGAGTCACTGGAAAATAAGAGTACCGCAAAGGTAGGCTGCACGCGGGCAACATTGGGTGGCGGCGGCCATGTCCCTTCCAGACCGTCCGGCGCGTTGCTAGCGTGTGTTGAGAAGTGACCGATCTTTAGCCTCAGTGCCGTGTTACGCTCGGCAGAACGGCATTATGTGTGTGTATTTCTTCAAGAGGATATTAGCAGTGATTTCGAGTCATCGACAGGTATGGATCGACTGCACGGTTAGCGGTGTGACTAATGAAATGTACGGCGAATGTTGCCATGTGCTCGCGAACTCTCTTCATGGCTTCATCGGTCTCTTTTCGTGTCACGCCCGGGCGTGTTCGCTAGGTCCGGATCTGTAAACATAGTTGCATTAGCGCAGTGAAATCGTGCGAGATGCCATTTACTTCGACATTTGGTGAATCTTGACTGTTTGCGCTAGCTTTGCAGTCGGCGTTCAGGTTCACTGCACTCGAGAACGTTATCGAACATCGAGAACATTCAACATTGCGTCTCGAGTGCAGTGAACCTGAACACCGACTGCAAAGCTAGCGCAAACAGTCAAGATTCACCAAATGTTGAAGTAAATGGCATCTTGCACGATGTCACTGCGCTAATGCAACTATGTTTACAGATCCGGACCTAGCGAACACGCCCGGGCGTGACACGATTGCTGACGCATAGCTTGCCTGCGCACCGTGCTTGCTGTTCAACTGGTTGACATGTGTAATAGAAGTTGTGTGTATACGGTATACGTAGAAGTTGTGCGCGACGTCATGATTCGGAACGCCAGCAGCCGAACGCACGGGCGAATCGGCGTGCGGTAGGTAAGGTGCATGTTATCTTACGATACGTAGAAAATAGGCCATCAAAAATTATTGACATCACTACTTAATTGTTTCATTTCCTATTTCTTGTCTCCTTGATATTCCCAACGTTGCAATCAATTTTGCAAATATTTTGCTGTGTTCTGACAAACAGTTCTTTTTTTGGCGTTGCCAGCGCGTAAACAGCTGGGGTTCTGTTTCTGCACTGCTGCACTTTTTTTTTTCATAATGCACTCTTATTAAAACTTCCTCGGCACGGTGCTTTATGTTCTTTTGATCAGAAATAGCACATCCCGGAATTTTTAATGTGCATGCTACTGCAACACAGTATGTATATAGACCTAGGGCTCGCATAAAATCGACTCCCTCAATGCGTGGGATCTTAACAAGGTGTGGGTTCGAGCTAGTTGGTACCCCATGATCACTACTTCTTGCGCAAAATTTTCTAAGACGACGGACGAAACAGACACGGACGGGCGCAAACTTCCAACTGAATTTATTATTAACATGTGCCCTAAATATATACAAATATGACTATGACAAAACAAAAACACCAATGCCACAGGTGTGCAGTGTGTCAGCGCGCATCAGCTACTCCCTCCCCCAAAATGTAGTGACCCTTCCAAGAAAGCCATTTCCTTATGTGTCAATGACACTGACGTCATGCTCACGCAGTTGCTGCCCTCCCTTGCATTTTGGCTGCCTCCACAATCTCTCGCGTGCGCTGATCCGCGTCATGAAAAACAGCAGTACACTGTTTATACAACGGTTTTGCATCCACACTCGTGGCAATGAATGAAACAGACACGTCCATGTCTGTTTCGTCCGTCGTCTTAAAAAATTTTGCGCAAGAAGTAGTGAGCGTGGGATCTGCCTTGTTTTTTTGTTTTCGCTGTGACCATTTCCCACCATCTATACAATATTTTAAGGGTACGCTCGGTGCAATGCAGCATTAGCAGCATTTTTTGCAAAAAACGTAAAAATACGCTAGATAACATTGATAACATACCAAGTTTATCAACAGAGTTCCACGCTTCTGTTTTGTGCAATGCCAAAGATCATGCCACAATTGTCTTCAAGGTATACCAGTAAACAGTTATTATTTTAATAAATCTCGATTTCGCTCTCGTGCGTGACACGCTTATAACTCGGATAGCATGCGTATTCTGTTCAACAGATCGAGAAAATAAACAGCCGAGCAAATATAAATGTATGTAGTTTTCAATATCGCTGACCATAGCGAACCGAAAAGGTGAAGTATCCTGTCGCATAAGATCTTTTCCAGAAGTTAGTGTAGTTCACTGCAGGAAGGAGTGTTTTTAAAGACGATAGTCTTTCTTGGGTAACTTAAACGCAGAAATTTTGGTCTGTCTTGTTTAGAAAAAGTTTATTTCATCGTAGGACCTTACGAACATTTAGAAACAGTGTCCGTACAACAAGAACATTAACATACACAAATGACGAAACACAATACACACAAAACGTTTTAACAGAAATGTCGAAGTTCACAGGGTGTCCCTAATGCATGCTACTAAGAACTAGCATGCGCACACTTATCACAATATATACAATGTACATGACTATGTATATACACAGTACACATGACTTGCTGAACATGCCAGCAAATATGTACAGCATTATGTACAGCATGTTTTATGGTACATGTAATTTACATAATTTACAGTTTGAGCATGAAATGTGTATATACAAGAACCTGCATGGCTACGGGGATCTGCATACACAGAAATAATAAATAGAAACAGATTTTATGCAATATTATTCACTGTGTGATAACCTGGCTACAAGAACCAGGTCAGATGAAAAGCTAGCCGCACACATCCATTAACTACCGACAGGAAGCGGCACGACCACTGCCGTAGAAATTCCTCTTCCCCAAGGAAGAACAATTCCTCCGACAAAAAGGACAGCAGTTCCGAGTACAAAAGTTCCAAAATTGGAAACAGAGCACGACGACGGTGACCAGCTGCAACAGCCTCGCACCTGTTACGCCACAAACAAAAAGCCCCCGCAGCAATTAGAAGGCGTGCAAAGCGACTACGCGAGCAACGACCAGATGTGACAAAACGATTAACTCCTAGGCCACGGAAACCAGTGTTAACGGCTCTCCAAAATACCCGTGCAATTACACATTGCTGCAGCACATGCTGGTCAGACTCTTGTAGCGGACAGTTCGGACAAGTGGAAGACGGCACCATGCCCCACCTCTCCAGTCTGTCTCGTGTTGGGAGTACTCTCCATCCCAGCCGCCACATGAAGTCGCGGAGATGGCCAGGCAGAAAGGATGCCGTTATCGCGCTCCACGAGACACGGCTGGAACGCGCTAGACGAGCTGGAGGAACCAGAGGGAGCAGCAGCGCCGCCGTTATGTCTACAACACGGTTTTCTAGAATGTTTACATCAGGGCAAACCTGCTGAGCGTGGTGATAAAATGCCACTGCCGTGGAGTAAATGCAGGCATGTTAAGTGCTTGCGGCGCAGAGTTAAGCTGTGCTCCCGGTAACAAATAATGTATCTTAGTTCCTAAGAAATAGCAGGCAAGATCACGCGCGGGGCACTGATCACCGTGTAACAAACGAAGCAAGAATCGCAGAGCAAGCAGCCGGCAGCGAACAGACACAGACGGGAACGCGAATCCACCCCTGTTACGTGGTTGCCCAAGCGCAGCTCGGCAAACCAGCTCAGGTCCACCTGACCAGAAAAACGAGCCAAGAAGGGATTGCAACGACTGAGTTATTCTCAATGGAGGCTGTACGACGTGAGAAATGTACCATGCACGGCCGCAAAATACAGTCTGTGCTAAGTACCTTCTTTCCAACAGTGGTAATTCGTATTCCTGCGCTTCCCGGACTTGTCGTTTACATTCTCGAGAACTGAAACCCACACGGAGGCTGATATGCGTAGTAGCCATAATCAAGCCCCAGAATGCGAATAGAGTCGCTTTTTTTGAAGACCGAAAAAGGGACTTAGGCAGATATCTGGAGAACCAATGAACAAATATCGACATTTCGAAAAATTTAATGCAGCACCTGAAATAGTCCCATACTCAGCAAAAAGCCGTAGGCAACGGGATAAGCTGTCCTCGTTTCTTTAGATACAACGTGATGTCATCAGCGAAAGCTGTCACCTTCACGGTATTACTACCAGGTAGTGGAAGGCCTCGAATATATGGATCATTAAGTAGGGAGCGCAGGAATGGTTCGAGGCTGAGTACAAAAAAATCACAGCATATCCACGGAGTGAATGATGATGAGTGGGCGAAGCTGCGGAGGTTCATCGGTAAACCGTGAATCTTCCGTGAATTCTGCCCAGTACATCATCACCGACGTGAGATCGGGCGCGTTTATACTAAAGGTTCGATGAGTTATGACGACTTGCAGCTCACTTTAATTTTACATGTACGCTGTGAATTTTCATTGTTTAGAAAACCATTGCTTTAGAAAACATCTGGCGTCTTTCGTTAAACAGCTGGCGTATTTTCGTTTTGCTTTCGAAACATCTGGCGTTCTTTCGTTTTTCTTTTACAAAACATCTGGCGTCTATCGTTGGTTTATTTCATCAATCAACGGCGTTTTGAACAAAATTTTTATTGTTTAATCACGCACAGGAGAAATCTCACCAGGCACTACCTTGGAGGTAAAGAATGGATGCTAATGGGAATGAGAGACAGAAGAAGTCGGCTTTTAGCTAACGCTGCGAATTTTTTATTGTTCAACAACGCACAGGAAAAATCTCCCACCGGCACAACCTTGGAGGTCAAAGCGTAAGACTGGTTACGCACTACGACTACGACTACGAGGGACGAACGGGTGCCGCCTTAAGGAGCTTCGCCCCTAAAAGTACTGGGGATAGAGGACAACCTTGACGAACTCCGCGGGTAACAGGAAATGGGGCACTTTCATAACCATCAAGAAACAGCGTGCTGTGTATATCGCTGTATGCGTTTCTGAGAAGCTCAACGAAGTCTCTCGGGAAGCCAAACGCCACCATTACGCTAAATATGTAGCTGTGCTCAAGGCGATCGAATGCCTTTTCTTGATCAAGTGAAACCAAGAGTCCACGTGCTGATCTCGCTAACGTGTACGCAATTATATCACGCGTAACAAAAGGAGAGGCTATGAATTTCTCTTCCAAGAATCGAGCACGCCTGATGATGTCCTATTAAGGAAGGCGTCAGGCTTCTGAAACGGTGAGTGACAACTGCTGCAAAAATTTTGTAATCAACGTTGAGAAGCGTAATTGGTCTCCATTCCTCTGGGCGAACAGACGATGGGTCATGTTTAGGTATCAACACAATTCGACCATCGTGAAAGCTATCAGGGAAATCATAGTTCTTGAAGCAACGGCAAATAACAGTAGTGAAAGTGGTACCAATGTCATCCCAAAAGGTTAAATAAAATTCAACGGGCAACCCGTCCGGCCCAGGAGCCGAACCGCGCTTCATGGAAGACAATGCCTCTTTCACCTCATCAGCTGACGGACTTGCACAAAGTTGTGCAGCTACCTCTGGTGGAACCTGAGGCAGCCCACTAAACATTGTGAATGTCTCGGCGGTACCATGATGCGTTGACATTGTCGTACGAGCCATGTTTTCAAAGGGAGCTATGAAAACTGATCGATCACGCGCGGGTGGCAACGCAGCGGGGAGGGCTCTGGCAGCCTGAGTTCCCAACGGACTCGACTGTCTGAGAAGCGAGCTTCTCGCAAAGCGCAGAACCTCGGGGTGAGCACATGGATTACGTCTGCAACGCCAAGCAGCCGCCGACAACGACGATGCGGCAATAAGGCGTTGGAAACGTCCCCGCAACTCTCGCTGCCATGAGCGCATCAATGGAGTTAGTCGATCCGCCCGAAGAGCAATGCGTAGCTTTGTGGCAGTATCCGCTAGTTCTTCCGACATACGGCGTCTGAGAGCACGCCCTTCGACTGAGCAGTGTAGACGCCACTGTACCTTCAGCGCGTCCCACGACTCTGGACCGGAACCGAACAGGGAGGCGCGCAAGACTCTAGACAAACTGGTGCGCGAACGCGTGTCATGCAGAACACGGATGTCAAGACGCCATGGTCTCACTGAGGAAGAAAAGGGAAAGCAAGCCTCGAGCACCACTGGTCGATGGTCAGAAATATAAACAGGGGATGATGGTAATTGTATCACATCAGATCGCGACACACAAGAAGCTAGCGCACGTGGGACGTAGAAGCGATCTAATCTACTAGACGATGAACCACGCCTCCAAGTCCAGGCATATTGTGGTCCATGTACTAGTCTGTACGCATCTATCAAACAGAAGTGCTGGACCAGGCGACGCAGCTCGCGTGCGTTCCACTCAGATCGACCCCATCCCGGACCCTGCACGTCAGCTCGCGTGTCTAATACACAGTTAAAATTCCCGGCGAGTATGACATGCCGACCGTCAAGAAAATACACGTCCAGGTCACGAAAAAAATCGTTAGACATAACTGCTTGAGCTGGCCCATAGATACACAAAATGCGTAGCCTGGATGACGATAGGACGCAGTCAAAAGCCAGAGCACGACCTATCCCGTCATAGAAAACGTGATGATATCGCAAGAGAGTTCGGTTAAAAAAATCACAGCATATCCACGGAGTGAATGATGATGAGTGGGAGAAGCTGCGGAGGTTCATCGGTAAACCGTGAATCTGCCGTGAATTCTGCCCAGTACATCATCACCGACGTGAGATCGGGCGCGTTTATACTAAAGGTTCGATGAGTTATGACGACTTGCAGCTCACTTTAATTTTACATGTACGCTGTGAATTTTCATTGTTTAGAAAACCATTGCTTTAGAAAACATCTGGCGTCTTTCGTTAAGCAGCTGGCGTCTTTTTGTTTTGCTTTAGAAACATCTGGCGCGTTCTTTCGTTTTGCTTTTACAAAACATCTAGCGTCTTTCGTTGGTTTATTTCATCAATCAACGGCGTTTTGAACAAAATTTTTATTGTTTAATCACGCACAGGGGAAATCTCGCCAGGCACTACCTTGGAGGTAAACAATGGCTGCTAATGGGAATGAGAGACAGAAAAGTCGGCTTTTAGCTAACACTTACACTTCTACTTCTACTAACGTTTCCTACTGGAACATGCCAATGGCTGCTAATGGGGAATGAGAGACAGAAGAATTCGGCTTTTAGTTAACGCGCATGCTGCGAATTTTTTTATTGTTCAACAACGCACAGGAAAAATCTCCCACCGGCACCACCTTGGAGGTCAAAAGCGTAAGACTGGTTACGCACTACGACTACGACTACGAGGGACGCACGGGTGCCGCCTTAAGGAGCTTCGCCCCTAAAATAATGATTCCAACTCCACTAAAGCGAGATGTCGCGAAAGAAAAAGTAACAGTCCAAGTTAAATGTGCGTTTGAATGCATGAACGTGGCCAATGGTAAAAAAAATTGTTTCTTGTAAACACAGAACATCACAATGCTCTGCGCGAGCTACACTGATAACTTCAGCTTGTTTCACAGGATTACGGAACCCTTGCACATTTAAAGAAATAATTTTCAGGGTGTCGGCCATATTGAAATGTTAAAGGGTGACCTTACTGACCTGGTCGTGTTGTTCAATTCGGCACCCCGGGGTCCGGGGGACATGCAGTGCACACGCTACACAACACACTTCGGCCCTCTAGAAGAGGGTCGAGGTTTCTTTGGCTGCTGGGACTCGGAGTAGCTATCCTGGGTGCCGTCCGAGCTGGTGCCAGTCGTGCGCGCACGCTTGACTTCTCGCGGGACAAGCATCTCCACATCACATCCGTCTAGGCTAGGGGAGAGCTCAATGCTACTGTCTACTCCGAGGTTGAAGCTGCTTTCCGATGATTCAGGTAGCGGTAGGGCTGCAGGGTCAACGTTGTCTCCACCAACGACCTTGACCGTTGGCTGCTTGTCGAGGCGCGTCAGTAAAGACTTTCCATGGCGCCTTGCAACTTGTTCAAGGAAGTCGCGAGCCTGACTTTCTGAAGGAACCGATGTGGTTGGCTCACTCGGCTTTAATGCTGCACCTGACGAAACGCCAGCGTCCGTACACTTCGGAACGTCTGAGACTACTGTGCACTCAGCCGCTGAAATTGAGGATGGGGCCGGCGCGTCGGTCCCTGCGTGCTTTTGCTTCTCGGCTTGAGACGCCGGCAAACATGGCTCGTTGTGTTTGGCTGAAATGGGCGCCACGGCAACCGTGGTGTCACCTTTTGCTGCCAGCGAGGCTGGCAAACATGGCGCGTTGGGATTGGCCAAGCTGCACACTTCTCCGTTTACCATAGCTTCAGAAGGTGAATTCCTGGGTATTTCGTCCGCAGCTCCGGTTTCTCGTTCAGCTGTTACCGCAGGCGACACAGTCGGTAGAGGAGGAAAGGTCGCCGCAGCAGCATCCGAATACGAACGCCGCAATGGGCAGACGGTGGTAGGGTGACCATCTCCACAACGTCGGCACGGGCGGTCGCAACCTTCGCTTTCGTGCCCGTGGACACCACAGCGACCACAGAACGGTGCTGTGCACTGTGCACGATAATGTCCACTGGAGCCACACCGACGACAAACACGTTGTAGGCCGCGGTAGTCAAAAGTGACTCGATGACCAGAAACTCTGAGGTAGTTGGGGACGGGATTCGTGGTGCTCATTTCCATCCGAACAAAACGTGTGCCTGTAAGGACTCCGCGTCGTGCGCTCATGAAGCCTGCGTTTACAGATAGCACCTTGCCGTATGGGGACAGAGCCTGGACGAGGACTTCGTTGGGGACGAAGGACGGCAGGAATAGGCAGGCGACGTTAGTTACCTGCGGGCCAACAGGAACGACGGGAATACGCTCGCCACCGATGGTCAGGTAGCCAGCGTCGACGATCAGAGTCATGGAAGCCACGCTCTTGACGGTGACTTGGAAGTTCATGCCTCCCATATGCTGAACACAGTGTACCTCGGAGAGGCCAACTATTGAGGCCGTCGCGTCGACGACGGCCTCCGGACTAGTCCCCGCAGGGACAACAACATCGAAGGTGTTATATCGTGCATAATGATTATGACAGCATTAGCGAAGACATCACTGGTTATTCTATCTTCTTCCTTCTCCCTGAGGCGGCCGTCAAGCGCGTGCCATCTCACAGCGCCGTCGTCGGTAGCGACGCCTTATATAACATATCCCCTTTTGCAAAAAAAAAAAGACACAGTTCTCCTTTACTGTCTAACATAGTCCTTCAACTTCTTCGGAGTCTTCTTCTTACGTGCGCTTCTTCTTACGCACGCATCACATCCTGACAGGTTAGGGGAAACTTGCGTGCTCTCTGCCGCATATGCTCCAGGGTCTGCATTTTCACGGCTATCCACTCCTGATGTGTCATGTTGTGATGCACTAGATGACTGATTAGATGTCGGTGACCAGTTCATGACAGCAGAGGTGCCGGATTTCATTTTGTTGACAGCTCCATGGTGAACAGCGGCTAACTTCGATGCGTTCCACACTCGCCCATCTTCCAACAGATACGAGGCTGGTCCACGTTTTTCAATTATCTTCTTGGGCGCGGAAAATTGTGGAGACAGCTTGCCATGAACTGTGGATAACTTAACCCGTACGTAATCACCAACGACGAAGCTGGGTACCTGGGCTCCACGTTTTTCATCGGTGTAGCTCTTCGACATCCTTTGCTTGTTTCTTACGCGCTCTCGCAACTGCTCAATCGCCCTTGACGGGTCCGCGCTGAAGCATTTGTCAGGCAATCCCACGATGTCGAGTCTTGTGCGAGGTTGACGTCCATGAAGAACAGCGGGTGCCACACCAGTAGTCGCGTGAGGCGTACAGCGATATACTTGCAGGTAATCAAGCATGGCTGTTCTTATATCACGGCGTTCAAACAGGGCTAGTTGAATATATGACTTCGGCACCCTATTAAACCTTTCCACCAAGCCGTTAGCTTGCGGGTAATACACAGAAGAGTTGTAATGCGTTATTCCGCGTTCTGTGAGAAATTCTTCAAAGCCTGCTGAATAAAACTGTGGTCCATGATCGGATACGAGACCACGTGGGTATCCTTCTCGTGCAAAAAGTTCAAGTAAAAACTTCTTTACTGTAGAAGTGGTCGCATCTCGTACGAAAGCCACTTCGGGCCACTTGCTGTGATAGTCAATAACAGTAATGGCAAATCGACAGTCGGCTGAAGCTTGCGTGAAAGGTCCCACGATGTCGATAGCAATCTTTTCCCAGGCTCTGTCGGGAAGAGGAACGGGTTGCATCGGCGCTGCAGAGGTACGTGCAGACTTGTCGCAAGACTGGCAAATCACACACGTGCGCACAAGTTCTTCAATGTGGCTATCCATGCATGGCCACCAATAGGACTCTCTCAGGCGCGCTTTGGTACGACTAATGCCTGGGTGTGACTCGTGGGCCAGATCCATAAGACGCCGTGTCACAGTCGCAGGCACGACAATCTTGTCACCCCGGCACAGTATATCACTGACGACAGAGAGTTCAGCTCTCACGTAAAAGTAAGGCAGCAACTCTTTTGACAATGCTTTCTTGTCAGGCCAAGAAGTAGTCGTGAAGTGCTTAACTTCACAAATAACCTGATCATTGGCACTTGCTTCTTGAAGTTCTTGCATGGTAACTACTGGAGACAAAAGACATATAAATTCTTCTTCGGATGTATCGCGGATTGAACTCTGTACGGGTAACCTGGAGAGCGCGTCGGCCACGACGTTTTCGCTGCCCTTCCTGTATTCAACGGTATAGTTGTAGCAGAGCAACCGTGAGGACCAGCGCGCAATCCTTAATGGTCGGTGACCAGTGCCTCTCGTCGAAAGGAGCGTCACCAAAGCCGCGTGATCTGTTCGTAAGATGAAAGGTCGTCCCCACAAGTAAACGTGCCAGTGTTCGCAAGCCCAGACGCAGGCAAGGGCCTCACGTTCGCCGACTGAGTATTTCCGTTCATGCGGTTGAAGTGTGCGTGAGGCAAATGCGACAGTTTGCAGCGAGGTTCCGTTATCCTGCTGAAGTACAGCACCTAGTCCATATCCGGAGGCATCAGTTGTAACGTACACAGGTAAGTGAGGATCAAAAACATGAAGAACTTCGCAAGATGTAAGCAGAGATTTCAGCCGCTCCAAACTGCTGTTTGCTGCCGCACTCCAAACGAAAGGCGCATTTCCCCGAAGCAAGGCACGCATTGGCTCGACAACATCAGAAAAATGAGGGATGAACTTGGAGTAGAAGCCTGCAAGTCCCAGCAGCGAGCGAAGTTCGTTTATGGTTGTAGGTGATGGTGCCTTGGTTATCGCCTCAATGGATGACATCAACGGAAATAATCCTCTGGCGGTGACAACGTGGCCTAGGAAAGTCAACTCTGCTACGTCAAAAACACATTTGTGGTTGAGCCTGAGGCCAGCATCAGAAAGACGTTTCAAAACAGCGCGCAAATTGCCCAAATGATCCTCTCGGGAGTGCCCATACACGATGATGTCATCAATGTAGAATAGGACACATTTGCACCCTTTCAGGATCATATGCATCATTTTCTGAAACGCTGAGGGCGCCGATGCCAGTCCGAAGCAAACCCTCTTGAAGCGAAATAGTCCGTCATGCGTTATGAACGTGGTAAGGTCACGGCTCTCTGGACTGAGCGGTAACTGGTGGTATGCAGAAGCTAAATCTAGCTTCGAGAAGCGCTGTGCCCCAGCCAAGCTGTTCAGGAGTTCCTCAGTTTGCGGCAAAGGAAAACTGTCGACTACTACAGCTTTGTTTGGCTCCCGTAGGTCAACGCACATGCGAATCGAGCCATCTTTTTTTCTGGCTACGACAATAGGTGAGACCCACTCTGAAGAGTCGACGCGCTCAATGATGCCCTGAGCTTCTAATTTCTGAACTTCGGCCGAGACTTGCTCGCGAATGACGAGTGGTAGGCGTCTCAACTTGCTGGCCACCGGTTGGACAGACGCGCGAACTTTGACCTTGTGAGTAAAACCTTTCACAGTTCCCAGCTCTTTTGCAAATAGGTGCTCAAACTCGGACCGTAATTCCGGAGGTAGCACGGGAGTTTCTTGCGTCATTAGAAGACACCTGAGAGGCGACCCGTGAATCTTCATATCCAGAGCCGCGATGCCATCAAGTCCAAGAATGGTTGTTCCTCCAGGCACAACGTAAAGTAGGACAGAAGTGCATCGGCCATGGAATGAGGCCGTAGCAATGAAACATCCTTGTATAGGAATTGCTGACTTAGAATAATCGAGGAGCTGGACGGACGTAGACGTCAGTGGATACGCTTTGGAAAAGTGGCGTTGGTAAAGTTCTTCGGCCAAGATCGAAACCGATGATCCTGTGTCGATCAAGAATGACACAGAAATTCCTTCAATTTCCAACGCTGCGTAAATTCCCTTTTTACGGCTCCAGATTTGACAGACACTTAGGTGGTCGTCTGGGTCAGCTGTGTCGTTATCTTCGGCGACATGCTGAACATGTTTCTCACACTTTCGTAGCGACTTGCACACCTTTTCAAAATGGCCCATTTTCTCACACTTTCGACACTTATGTGCCTTGGCCTTGCACTGCGAGCTATTTGCAAGGTGGGCCGTAGAACCACAACGGTAGCATTCCTGCTCTTTCTGAGATCTGCGACACTGACTTTGCATGTCATAGCAAGTACACGTGCTACAATGCCTTTCTCTCTCATATGAAATATTAGCATCTTTTACACGATGAACTTGTGATTCATCTTGTGCAAGTTCTCTTGCTTCTCTAGTCGCTTGATCGTGCTGTTTCGCAATGGTAAGAGCCCTAGAAAGCGTGAGAGACTCTTCCAGCAGAAGGCGTTCACGTAAATACCCACTTGTAGTTTTCTCAATGAGCTGGTCGCGTATCATGTCGTCCGCCAAGTCACCGAAATTGCATGCTCCTACGAGACTTCTCAGCGCGGTGACGTAATCAGCCGCAGTCTCACCTGGGGCTTGCGTACGTCGACGGAAACGGTGACGCGCTGCAGTGACGTTCACCGTGCTCTTGAAGTGACCTTCCAGCGTCGCGATGGCGTGGTCGAAGTCATCCGGGCTTGGAGACGACGCCAATGTTCCTCCCGCAGCGCTTGCAGCCATAAGGCATGGGTCGTCCGTTGTCGCCAGTGTCTGGAAAATGCGCTGTCCTTCCAATCCCAAGCAGTTGAGCAGGATCGCCTTCCGACGAATAGCAGGTAAATCGGAGGCGCCCGAAGCAATCATGTAGTTCTTGAATGCCTGAATCCATTGCTCCCATGGGATGTCCGGGTGTCCAGGTGAAGACAGGAACGGAGGTGGCGGTTGTAGCCCCGAAATACTCATCGTGGAGGAAGTCTCAGCTGAGTGTCAAGCCGGTAGCACATGGGTTGGTGAATCTTCGTCGCCAAAATATGTTATATCGTGCATAATGATTATGACAGCATTAGCGAAGACATCACTGGTTATTCTATCTTCTTCCTTCTCCCTGAGGCGGCCGTCAAGCGCGTGCCATCTCACAGCGCCGTCGTCGGTAGCGACGCCTTATATAACAGAAGGCTTGGGCCTTCGAAGGCGTCCACGACGTTGAAGGCGCCATGGCTTGTTGAGGTGGACGTCCCTGACGTGGAACACGCAGGGACGTCAACAGGATCACACTGTCTTCGTCTTCCTCTTTCTTTGTCGGCACTGTTTGTCGGCACGTCTGTCTTTCTGCTTGTCGGCACGTCACCCAATTCAGCCAACCGGCCAAAGTTGAACCACTTGCTTACCGCCCACCCATCTTGAACTGGTACGGCTGTTCATACTTGGGAACGTTGTCGATCAAAAAGTAAATATTACGCATATCTGAGGCGTAACATCATTAGGTAAGTATTAGGTGGTGTGTTCCTTTAATAGAAAATACATAGATACTCAATTTTAAAGACCTTGATGGTATGCGTTTAACGTTGAGACAGTAACGCGTTTATTCAAACATTGCCACAGCTGAAGCGATCAGCGGTCCAAGAAGAGCAAGCGCGAGCGCCAACAACAACCGTCTTCGTCTTCTTCTTTCGCAGGAGTTCTTGTCTGCGCCCTACCATGTTACAAATCACTCCCCCGCGGAAAAGGAGCCATCCTGGCGACCTAAGGAACAGGTACAACTGGTGGGTCATAATGCGGCTTCAGTCGATCGACGTGAACAGTCTCGCGGCCGCGACGACGGCGGTCCGTAGATGATTGAACAGGCTCAATAATATAGTTAACTGGGGATGCTTGACGTAGGACGCGGTAGGGGCCTTCGTACTTAGGCAGTAGCTTTGTGGAAAGGCCAGGAGCGGAGGAGGGAACGCGAAGCCACACCGACGTTCCAGGCGAATACGACTGAGGAGGCAGGTTTTTGTCGTGACGGTCCTTCTGGCCCTACTCGCCCTACCATGTTACAGCCCTAGTTTCTTAAGGTGCGCTGAAAATGCGACTGCGCTGAAACTTGTCTTTCTCCGTGCCCCCTGCACAAGCTCATGTTGTGTTTCGGTTTCGGTTCAGTATTGCATTGTACAAATGACAGGGGGCGCCGCTCTGGCATTCCTGTTTTTACCCAGGCGACGTGTAAATAAGAGAGTTTGTGGAGAGTACTCGTTGAGTGCGGACGTTTCTTCTCCTTCGGCGCATCGCGCCAAACAGCGTGTTCGGGCTGGCCGGCGTCCCCACCGGTCGCGTTGGTCACCGCCGGCCTTCGCCTGCCGCTGCGCCGGGACTACCAGCCCGCAACACAGCACTCATGTTTCCCGACGTATTGCCAGATGGCGTCCATATCTCACGCAGCGCCTCTTCTATCGTCTTTAGACGACATTTGCAGCGAAGCACGCAGATACGCGGCCAATTTTTTGAGGGGGGGCGACTTCGTTCAGGGCAACTATGCAGCCACATAGAACGGTGGTCTTTGGCGTTAATTTTTCCCACACGGCAAACGAGATTCCCAGAGTAGCTCACGAGTAACGTTCGATTGATGGTGAGCTACTCTCTTCTGGCACCTGCATGCAGTGGCGTAACCAGGGGGTGGCACACCGGGCCCGTGCCCCCCCCCTCCCGAAAAAAATGTCTGCTTACGCCCCTGCCTGCATGACGCGTTTAAAAAAGCGACGAAGTACTTCTGGGGACCGTGGTACTGCTAAATGTCCGGCCACGCTCTGCATTGAACGCGCCTGCACCCAAAGCGCTTGGAAGGGATATGGCGGCGAGAGGTCACGTGATGTGAGTGAGCCAATCGCGTCGGCGGCGGCGCGCGGAAAACAGATGCGATACTCTGAAATTTTTCCAGTGATTCTAGAAAGGCGCACTTTAAAGGTCGTCGCCCCACGCGTTGAGATGAGCGTGCGCCTCTACAGGGCGTGGTCGCTCCTTCACGCGCGCTTATCTTGTACTTCTTGCGCACTTCTTGCGCTATCACCGCAAGTTCGCGTTGAAGTTACAGAGAGCACGAAGGTCGCTTCGCTCGCGCAGCGGCCGCTTTTGCGAAAGGAGCGCGCTGCTCACAAATAAGTTACAACTGTGACAGTTCGCGTTCATCCTGTGTATACTTGTGCGTTCGTTTCGTGCGTCCTCCTTTGTATTTGACCAGCGTGCTTTAACTGTCGAGCTGTGACAGTTGTTAGTTCTCGCTCATCCTGTGTATGTTCGTTCTGTGCGTCCCTTCTGCTTGAGCAGCGCGTTGCAAGTTTCGAGCTGCTTGCCGTTCTGCGCGTGACATTACAACTTGTTGCTATAGCATTCATTCCTTCGCCCTCGGGGCGAAACAATGCACAACAAACGCTCAACTACGTCTGTGAAGACACGTTTCACTTTCGTGTTATACAGATTCCTACGACAGAGGGATCAGCCATGTTTTTTTTTTTAGAATTTATGGACAACCCTACCGGATGGTCAATATATGGTGCTCCGCAAGGAGCTTAATAGAGAGTTTGAGAATTGGGGCCCCAAGGAGCTTGGGGACCCAAGAAGCTCGCAAGCCACCAGGGCGCATGCGCAGAACGCAAGCCACTCTTGGGCTCTTGCGTTCGCGTTGACCCGAGACGCAAAAATTGGAAACTAGCGTGGGGCCCCTAGGAGTCTTGAGTCACCAGGAGAAGACACAGACGCAGCGCGGGCCACGGCGCAGTATGGCACGCGTCTCCCATGATTTTAAATTTGGTCACGCGTGGCGCTCCGTGCGCTTGACCCAACGCAGCCTGCGTTGCCCCAATTCTCAAACTCTGCTGACCATCCGAACGCAAGAGCAGGCTGCCCAACGCAGCTTGGGGGCCCAGCGTCTTGGGTCCCCAATTTTGAAACTCTCTAATGTCGCGATGTGCTAGTGCGAAAAACAAATCGCAGCATATCCACGGAGTGAATGATGATGAGTGGGCGAAGCTGCGGAGGTTCATCGGTAAACCGTGAATCTTCCATGAATTCTGCCCAGTACATCATCACCGACGTGAGATCGGGCGCGTTTATACTAAAGGTTCGATGAGTTATGACGACTTGCAGCTCACTTTAATTTTACATGTACGCTGTGAATTTTCATTGTTTAGAAAACCATTGCTTTAGAAAACATCTGGCGTCTTTCGTTAAGCAGCTGGCGTCTTTTCGTTTTGCTTTAGAAACGTCTGGCGTTCTTTCGTTTTGCTTTTAGAAAACATCTGGCGTCTTTCTTTGGTTTATTTCATCAATCAACGGCGTTTTGAACAAAATTTTTATTGTTTAATCACGCACAGGAGAAATCTCACCAGGCACCACCTTGGAGGTAAACAATGGCTGCTAATAGGAATGAGAGACAGAAGAAGTCGGCTTTTAGCTAACACTTACACTTCTACTTCTACAACGTTTCCTACTGGAACATGCCAATGGCTGCTAATGGGGAATGAGAGACAGAAGAATTCGGCTTTTAGTTAACGCGCACGCTGCGAATTTTTTATTGTTCAACAACGCACAGGAAAAATCTCCCACCGGCACCACCTTGGAGGTCAAGATCTGGTACTAGCGTTACGACTGATTACGCAATACTACGACTACGAGGGACGAACGGGTGCCTCCTTGAGGAGCTTCGCCCCTAAAAATTCGGCAGAGCCTACGTAACGTGGGAGTCGATGTTATGCGAAGCATGCGGCTGGAAAGTGACTGTGACGTAATATTTTTTTACTAAGCGAAACGTTACAAAATGATGCTAAAGATTTGTATAAATTTTATACGCACACATATATGTTGGAGAGCCGCATATGTGTTATATAATAAGTTGTTTAGAGTGGGGCAACGCTGCCAACGGCAACGTGGGTATTATCAACACCAGAAGCGGTAAGCTGGTATGTAGTGCTTTTGCTTGTCTCTTATGATGTAGAATGCAGGCACGTTTCACGAACCCGTGTGCACGTGTGGAAGAGGTTCTTGACAGCTCTTGATCAAGGCCATCATCACCGTGTCAGTGAGCACCCGCAACTGGCCATGCCCTGCTGATCGCGGTGACGAGGGTTCCATGTGTAGTGAAGTATGACGTATAGTACAGCTGTTGGAAATCGTAGATGCCTCGGTAATTTCGTCGACAAATTGTCTGTCGATAAAGCCGGCGACATCTCGGAACCTGAAATCACCTTTCGTCTTGGTGAGGTAGGCCGTTGAGGCTGGTAGGCCTGGATAGTGCCACGTAGACCAACATAAGTGGATGTTGCTTCCCGTATTCGTAGACTACCTGGGCGTATGTGACGTACGTAGCCTAGACTACAAAGCGGCTGTCAATCAATCTGGCATCATCCTCGGTCAGCAAGAGGCCATCGCCCAGCCTCGTAAGAAATGAAGAGGACACTGCGTCGTTCTGACGGACTAAGTGCACTTTATGGTGCGATGATGTGAGTATCACAAGTAACTTTTGTTAATGTATTCCTCCGGGGTCGAGCAATGCTTTAACATAGCTTGCTGAATCATAGGAATACAAATGTAATGTTTATTTGACTGCTATAAACGCGCAGCCACCACTGTAACCAGAGACGTTAATCTGATATGACGCATGTATCGTAGACTACCTAGGAGACACGTGTCTGGAGGAAAGGGTTCCACGACGTACGCGACCGGATCTTCACGTTATTCATGTCATGACCCGACAGTCATATTCGTCAAATACCCTTACCCTCCCGTGCAATTTTTGGACTACCCCAAGTTGAGGCGATCGTGAGAGCACCCAGACGTAGGCGGATAGATAGATAGATAGATAGATAGATAGATAGATAGATAGATAGATAGATAGATAGATAGATAGATAGATAGATAGATAGATAGATAGATAGATAGATAGATAGATAGATAGATAGATAGATAGATAGATAGATAGATAGATAGATAGATAGATAGATGGTGCCAAAGGTTCGCTAAGAATTTAATACAAGAACGCAGGACAACACGCCGCGTTAATAGCGTCTGGCACGATAATAGCATACATTCTAGCTACGCAACGCCGCCGTGCGGCGACTGCGGGCGCTGTATGAACATTTCCCATAACATTACACGGGAGTTTCATGAACAGTTGAAAAGTATTGATAGACCATGGCCTAAGATTAGCGGGCTGTTAAAGCGAGACCTATTGAACTTACAGACGAACTGAATGTATATATACAAGGTGTCTCAGCTATCTTTAGCCAAGGGTTTAAAAATACAATATTAGAGGCAGGCGAGTGAAATCAGTTACAAATTGCTGACAGCCACTTGCGCACTACAGACATTTTTTTGTTTTGTAATTAACTAATTTGTTAATTAGGATTATTTAATTAAATTGATAAATATTGACTTTAGGCAAGTAATGCGGCTTTTAAAGTTCGGAGGCGTCTTCAGAAACCCTAATTGCATTTGTTGAAAAAGAAAAGGAATAAACGCGTGCAGGCGAGCACTGCAGTAGAAGAAGAAGAAGTGGGAACGATGAACGGCTGTCGGTGTGGTTCCTTGGCTGATCGATAGTTTCTTTACATTTTGGTGCCGAAAACCCTCGTGCGGACACGTCTCTCTCATCGCACGACTCAAGGGGACTGTCTACTCGACCGCGTCGCTCTGCGGGCGGCGAGGACTCGCAACGGATCGCTCGTGATCAGCGTGGGCACGACACTTCGACATCTGCACGGATGGATCGCCTAAAGACCAAGCGCGCAGCTCGACGAGCTCAGAATACCAAGCTTATACAGGAAGCACGGTCCCTGCTGACGGATCCTACCGCGGACAATCCCAAGCTAACAGGTATTTATGACCGTTTGTCGGCTAGCAACAGCGAGCTTTCGAAGATTAATGATGCACTAGAAGAGCACCTAGCTGACGAGGAGATCGAAGCGGAGTACGTAGCGGCGGCGGAGTACAACGCCCAAGCCATTAGCATGCTCGCCGAGATTCGATGCAGAGAAGCCGATTTGGAACGCGGAAACAGTACAACGGCGACTGCTCCTCAGAACGCAGCCCCATCAGCTCCTGATGCTCCGACCAGAATTGGCCCAAGACTGCCGAACCTTGGCATGCCAACATTCAGAGGAGACATTCACGAGTGGTCAGCTTTCTGGGAGCAGTTCGAGCAGACTGTTCATCTCAACAACGCTCTATCAACTACGACCAAGTTTTTCTATCTACGGCATTACCTTGCGGGTGAAGCGGCAGCGGCGATATCTGGTTTTCCGACTTCCGAATCCTGTTACGCAGACGCCATAGAGTTGCTAAAAGAACGCTTCGGAGATCGGAAACGGATAGACCAACACCACCTGTCAGCGCTTCGCAGTCTCCCTCACGTGAAGTCAGGAAGCGACGTTCGAGGCCTCAGGCGACTTTACGATGCCGTGCAGCTCAACATCAGGTGTCTGACTGCGCTAAACGTTCCCACGCTCAGTTTCTCAGCGATGCTGATCGACATTTTACAGCAAGCGTTGCCGTATGACATCGTTTTGGCCTATACACGTGGAAAGCGCAGTCAAGCGTTAAGGGAAAGCGGGTCTTCTGCAAACGTCTTCGAGCCAGCCGCTGCAGCTGCGTCATCGGATGCAGAGTTAAAGGAGCTGCTTACCTTTACACGCGTCGAACTAGAAAGCCGGGAACAGTGTAAGCCATTTGCAGAGCGACCGGTGGATGACCGTGCACAGCGAACTCGAGGCAGCAGCACCAGCACCGCTTCTGTACTACACAGCGCATCGTGCAACTGGAACGAGTGTTTTTTCTGCAAATCGAAGAAGCACGGCACACGCGCCTGCGACGCCGACCTCTCTGTCACTTATAAGAAAGATGCTGACTAAGGACAACCGCTGCTATCGATGCACGTCACGAGGTCATAGGCACGGTCCTGCCAAGTCAAAGTCACGTGCTCGAGCTGTCATGGGAGGCACGCATCAAGCATGTGCGACCCTAACTACAGGAAGAACATGGCAGTGCCACCTCGACCAGTGGACGCCTCCGGAAGTACAGTAGGAATGGTGTCATCACAGTCGGTTATGATGTGCGACAAGGATTCATTGAGCGGGAGCGAGATAAATGAGAGAGAAGTATACTTGCAGAACTTTCGCACCTTTGTCGTGAAAGATAACAGCTCAAGATATGTCCGAGGGATTCTCGACGGAGGCAGCCAGCGATCCTTCGTCACGGAAGAGCTCGTCAGGAAGTTACACCTGCAGGTACTGGGAGAAACACGCATTGCACTGAACACGTTTGGCTGCGCATCACCAAGTACTGCGGAAAGACGGAAGGTTGTAGAAGTTCCCCTGCGCAGCCAGCACTCTTCCAACACCCGCATAGTGCGTGCAATTGTTGTCCCAGTTATTTGTCACGACATTGCTTCCCCGAAAGCTGACAGCCACTTCCTTCAGAACCTGCGGCTCGAAGGGAAATTCATCGCGGACGAAAAGAAGTTCGACGCCGAGACGGAAAATGGCCTCAGCTTGCTGATAGGAGCTGACCATCTTTGGCAAGTAATGTCTGGAGAAATCGTTAAGAGCGCAGAAGTTCCAGGACTGGTAGCGATCGACACAGCGTTTGGATGGACGCTACAAGGACCCAGTCAGCAAAAAGCCTTTCTGGACTGCGACTCCAGCCTCATGGTCTACATTCTAAAAGTACAAGCAATTGGTGATGACGAAACAATCTCATCCACAACATTCCATGAAGGTCTGCGCATCTATGAACAGTCAAAGGCAATCATGAGAGATGCAGGCATGAACCTCAGAAAGTGGAAGACCAATAACCATCAGCTGCAGAACATTTTCGACAACCAGGAGGAGCAAGTAGAAGGAGGATCCAGAGAAGCAGCTGCGGTCTTGGGAATGCAATGGGATATAGAAAAGGACTACTTCAAGTTTTCTTCCAAATCTGTGGCACAATATTTAGTCGTTGGCCAGCCCGACACGAAACGTACTCTACTAAAGACTGCTTCTCGAATTTATGACCCGCTTGGCATTCTATCGCCTTTCACCGTAACAGCGAAGCTTTTGTTTCAACGCCTTTGGATTTTAGGCCGTTCCTGGGATGATCAATTACCCGAGGAGATCAAGACGCAGTGGACAGCCTGGTGTGCGGACGTGATTCAGCTTGGCCACATAAAGATTCCGCGCTGCGTGAGAGACGGGCTTCATGGAGCAGTGAAAGAGGCTGAACTGCATACATTCGTCGACGCCAGCCTGAAGGCTTATGGAGCATGTGCCTATTTGAGAGCATTCGACGAAGCCGGGAACTCGGCTACTTCACTGATAGTAGCGAAGTCAAGAGTGGCACCTATTAAGACATTAACACTACCAAAGCTCGAGCTTATGGCCGCGGTAGTGGGAGCCAGATTGCTAAAGTACATTTGTTCATCATGGGATTCAAACGATTTCCACTGCGTCAAGTGGACTGACTCTATGATCACATTGAGCTGGATCCGCGGTGACCATAGCAAGTTGAGTCAGTTTGTAAAACACAGAGTGACTGAAATAGCAAAAGCTACTGAACCAGTGCTATGGCGCTACTGCCCGGGTGAAGACAACCCGTCAGATGTACTGACTAGGGGCATACCTTTGAAGACTCTACGTGCATGTCGCTGTTGGTGGTATGGACCTGAATGGTTGTCCCAGCCGAAATCAAACTGGCCTACCGAACCGAACCAGTGCACACCGATCAACGAAGAGGCAGAGATTGACACGCAACATGTATTTCTTCAAGCATCATCCAGGAAATTACACCCTGTGATTGATTTAAGCAAGCACAACAATCTGCAGAAGCTCCTGCGAGTCACCGCCTGGGTCTTCCGCTTTGTGGATCGATGCCGTGGTATTCAAACATCGCTCAGCGAAACAATTTCGACACTGGAGCTATGCAAGGCTGAGAGGTTTTGGGCACAACGAGTTCAACTCGAAGTATTCGCGAAGGACGTCGAACAGCTTCAACTTGGAGACACTCTCTCAAAACACTCCAAGCTGCTCGATCTTCACCCTTTCTTGGACCAAAGCACACAGCTTCGGCTTGGCGGACGACTTGAAAGAATCGACGCTACGTATGACGAAAAGCATCCGGTCATACTACCACAGAGGCATCCCTTCACGGCTTTGGTAGTGACAGAGGCTCACTGCAGAGCTTTGCATGGTGGTGTGGCAAGCACTATGATGCAAATACGACAGCGTTATTGGATTATCCGCGCTCGACAAGAAGTTAAACGAATCATTAATGCTTGCTTCCTCTGCCGAAGGTACCACATGAAACCTGGAAACGTACAATATGCGCCGATGCCTGAGGACCGGCTTCTCTCGTCACGACCGTTTGATGTAACGGGATTGGACTTTGCAGGTCCACTATATATAAAGCAACAGGAGCTACATGGTGATGCATCGAAAGCTTACATCCTGCTGTTCACCTGTGCGACGACGAGAGCAGTACACCTTGAACTGACGAGTGCGGTCTCGACAAGCGCTTTCTTACTAGCGTTCCGCCGGTTTCTGGCTCGCAGAGGGGTACCAGCAACACTGTACTCCTACAACGCTCTTGCCTTTAAGAGAGCATCACGGGACCTCAGGAACATCTGGAATGTCGTGAAGAGCTCTCCGTTCGCGTCTTTCCTACTGACCCATCGCATCGAATGGAAGTTTATCGTTCCGGGTGCACCTTGGTGGGGTGGTTGGTGGGAGAGGCTTGTCCGAACAGTGAAGTCATCGTTGCGCAAGGTGATGGGAAAGAGCAAACTCACCAGCGAACAAACCGAGACGATGCTACTGGAGGTTGAAGCAGTTGTTAACTCAAGACCATTGACCTACACGTACACGGACGCCAAAGAGCCTTCTCCGATATGTCCGGCGCATTTTCTTGTTGGACCTTCCTTGTTAGATTCTCCAGAGCGGCCCAACAATGACTAAGATGCTATAAGTTCTCAGACTACTCGAAGTGACATCAGCAAGAAGTTGAGACACAGACAGAAGCTTATAGGTCACCTGTGGATGCGATGGAAAAAAGAGTATTTGCTAGAACTGCGGGCACTTCACCTATACCCTGCACATCCCAGCAGCTGTCTACGAGTAGATGATGTGGTAATCATCGAAGAGCCTGGCATTTCTCGAGGTGTTTGGCCCCTTGGGCGAGTCACAGACGTTTACCCGGGTCAAGATGGCATAATCCGAGCTTGCCGAGTGAAAGCCCAAGACGGAAAGTTTTTAAGAAAGCCAGTACAGAAATTGTACAAGCTCGAATTGAGCGACACTACTGGGGGGCGGGAGTATGTTGAAAAAGAAAAGGAATAAACGCGTGCAGGCGAGCACTGCAGTAGAAGAAGAAGTGGGAACGATGAACGGCTGTCGGTGTGGTTCCTTGGCTGATCGATAGTTTCTTTACAGCATTATTTACGATAAAGAAAGTCTCACGTATACCATTTTTTCCAAGCTGCAAAGAAAGCCCGCGAAATACAAACAGAACCACGTGACTATCGCATTCGCGCATTCGCGCGGCGCGAGAATGCTGCCCTCAGCCGTGGTTTGAGCGAACGAAATCAGCTGCGGCCGCGACTCGCCGTCTCCGCGTCAGCGCCTGGGTGGCCCGGTGCGCGCCGGTGCGATGTATCCAAGATGGCATTAGTTAAGCCGGTACTGATCACAAATAACAGTGTCTTCAAAGAAGCGTTGAAGGACTTTCATGACATTGTAGTGGACCTGTGATGGCCATGGGCCTAATATTTTGGCTAGTCAAAAAGCTCTTCTTTTGATGCTTTCTTCTATGGCAACACTCCGCATAGGCCATCGTCTTAACAGCTAAGCTGTTTAAGCTGGGACAACCCCCGTTAGCCGCGAAAAACAAATATCATCATCATCAAACGGCACGATCATCCTTCGTCCTCTTCCTCTTACGCTGCGCTCCCAGACCACGTGCGCCGATATGTCCGGTGTGGGATGCAATAACTCTGATAGGTGAGAGAACGATCTCAGAGGGATAAAGAAAGGGAGAAAAATAGAGAGAAAGAACTAGAAGGAGAGAAAGGGAAAACAGACAGAAAAACATACAGAGAAAGAAAGAGACAGAAAACAGGCAGTAAGAACAGCCTGCAAGACAGAAAAATAATGAAAGAAGAAACAGACGAATCAAAGAACGACAGAGAAAGAGATGAAAATAAAGAGGAAGCTAGAAACAGAGAGAGAGAGAGAAAGGGAAAGAAAAATGAAGAGTACGAAGAGTGCGAGCTGCCTTAATGTTTTTTTTTCATCTTTGGTTTTTGTCAGCGCCGGACAGACGCGACACTTTGTGCGCGAAACGAGAACGGAGATTAAGAAATGGTACATAAAAGAAGGAGCGAGGCGCATCCGAAACTGCCGCAGTAAATGAAAGAGGCTGAATTCCTCTGGTCCACTGTCCTGTTACGGCCTGGGGGAACAAGTTAACGCGGACGGTGCGGCCGAGCCGTCGTCCTATATACCTGGCATTGAATAGCTTAAGCACGGGCCTCACCACGACATTCCTGCGCTGTGCCGCCGTGCCCGCACACGACGAAGCGGCATTATACCTGTAGCCATGCCAAGCTCGAGCGCGTGGTTTCATAAGCTCTTGTATCCCCGAACAATCCTGGCTACAAAATACGACACGCCTGCAGGCTCTTTTTCTTTTTTTTTCGCGCCTGTCGTTCCTTTTATCTAACGTGTTTTTTGGGTCACACAGACGCGTCTGTTGCCCGCAGGAGGGTCGAATCTTTTATAATCCCGCGCGTAGGCAGAACAGGCGGGGCCAGGCCATCTCCTGGCTCGTCCGCACGTATTCTCAGCGACGTATGGCGCGGCAATATTTTTACATGGCTCTACGCATTCTGGCGTTGCTGTGCGCGCCATTAATTCTCATTCATTCGTTTTTAAATGACAATATTTTCACGAGTAACGTTAGACGAGGCTTATGAATTGAAGAGCTGCAAGGCCTGCAATTAAACCTAGAGAGAACGTACACACCTTATTTAAAAAAAAAAAACTTTTTTTTGACGCCCAACACGAAAGGAAAATTGATGGAAGATGTACTCTGGCGAAAAATGGAGTGATGAAGATAGATGCGGTATGTTTATTTACATTATTAATTTGTAGCTGACATTCTCGATACTCAAGGATGACATTTAGATCAAAGGAGTGCAGCTTCCAATCTTAGAATACAGCTTGAGTTTGGTAATAAACAGCGTCGCCTCCTATAAGATTCAGCTTCGTGCTCGTCGTCCCAGTTCACGTCCTTAGTCGATGCTAATAATAATAATAATAATAATAATAATAATAATAATAATAATAATAATAATAATAATAATAATAATAATAATAATAATAATAATAATAATAATAATAATAATAATACTATGATGAGTGACATCGTTGTGGGGGCCTCGGCATTGCTTTTTGACCACCTAGCGTTCTCTACGCCCACCAAGTACGCGGGATTTTATGTATTTCGCCCCCACCAAATTGCAGCCGCCGAGGTCTGGATTCGAGCCCACGAGTTCGAGCTCCTTAGTCGACGCTGTAGGTATAGCCGTAACATGTGCAATAATGCCCTCTCATTTCGGTTCAGACAACGTTTGGCAATTTTTAAACCGTTCCCGGTAAGGACTGTCACGCCTCGGGTGCGGGACATCGTGAAGTTTCCAGAAAAAGAAAAAAAAAGCTTATTTTGTTACACAACTGACTGCGCACTAATGTCCATATGAAGACTATACACACAAGTGCAAATAAAAGAGGCCCTAACAAGGGCTGCACGTCTACATAAATAAAGCGCTAAAGGTAATTAACAGCACTCAGCTGTCGCCTGTTGCGATTCGTATATCGAACGCTCGCAACCTAGCGGCAGTGCCTGGAAGCAGCAGCTCCAGGGTCAACCATGAAGTAAGTACTGTAAATTAATCTTTCTAATCGATTAACCATTCATCGTTCACCGCCTTGAGCATTAATTGATGAATCCCTAACGGGGAGGCTTTTTTTTTCTCGATGAATCGATTAATCGACATTTTTGGAGGGCGCATTCATAGAAGCTGAAACAGTTTATACCCATACACTTTATACAGTTCCACCTTCAAAACAAATAAATGGAGCCCTTGCGCCATTTCTTTTTTCACTTGTTCTTTTTATGAAACTTGGAAAAAAAAAGATTAAAAAAACACGACTGTGGTTGATGAATCAGTTTGATGAACCATATCAGCCGCAACTACATTATGGTTCCGGACATTCACAACTGATCGAAAATGGGGTGGCCTTCGCTTGTTTGCGCGCTGCACAACCCGCTCTTGTCATGACACAGTAGAAAGCTTTTTAAATCAGGTCAACCGATTGAAAACGGCAGATTATTCTGATTCTGTCCTGAGAATGACTGCGATAAAACTAATGAAGTGGGTCAAGTCTCAAAAAGAAAAAAAATTACAGCATATCCACGGGTGAATGATGAAGAGCTTGGGCGAAGCTCCTGAAGCAATCATGATCTCGGGATCGGCTTCTCGTTGAGCCCGTTTCTCAGCGGCGTCCTTGGCGCGCACCGTCTCGGGGTGCGCCTGGCTGCCGCCAAGCGAGCGCCCGCCGCTGCGCATCGTTCATGCTCCACCAACGATCCGACACGTACGGCGACGATCCAGGAGAATGAGAGAGGCGTTCGCTCCCCGCGCAGCCCACGCAGCAGCCAATCGGAGAGCAGCGGCACTTCTGGCGCCATCTAGTGTCGATTCACGCAAGCGCCATATTGCACATGGATGGATGGATGGGGAAAAACGCGGACAGCGTCGAGAGCGGACGCATGTTTCGCTCGCTCGCCCCGTCTTCAGGAATTTCGCCGCAACTACCAGGCCTAGACCCCTGCCAAACCTGCCATCGGATTCTTCAAGCTCAGGGCTTTTATCGGATCCTCATACCAACCAGGTGGGACCTTCCGTTCACCAGATATCAAGTGAAAATTGTGACTGTCACGGCAGACGCTCACTAGGCCTAAGGCCTAGGTGGGTGGCGCAGCGGCCACCGAGCAGCCGGCATGGCATCCACATCAGCGACCGGCTCTGTAACAGAAGGCTATGACCCGGAAACCATGCAGTTCCTTCAAAATAGCACTCCAAGCACTTCAACCTTCACGCCATACACAAATTGGGTTATCCAAGACATCAACAAGCGCAGGAACGAGACCACGGAAGAAACAGCACCAAACGAAAGTAGCGCCCAAGATCAAGACTGGACCACGGTCACCAACCGCCACAATAAGCGACCGACCAACACAAACCAAGAGGAGACCTGGCACCCACGCTATGCGCCCCGACTGAACCCGGACGGATTCATCGCAGTCATCAAACCCAAAGTCACGTGTCACCTAGCAAAATACAAAGGCCAGTGCGTCTTCGCCGAAGCCATACACAAAGCGCTCCTTCAAGCGACAGAAGCAACAGACCAGCACATTGACTTCACCCAATACGGCCTCTACCCTATCTGGGATCAAAACATCATTGTGATCAACACTCCATGCGAGGATCTCATACACAGGATACTGAAGATTACAACTCTCGTCTTTCCAGACAAGTCAGTGCCAGTTCACAGTTACCTGAAGCCTACCGACAAAATGGGCAGGGGCGTCATCAGAATCGCCAACCACATCTCAACGGACTACATTGTGGAACGCACCGTATCTCCTGCCAACAAAGTCATTGGGGCAAGGCGCCTCGGAACAACCAACGTAGTGGTACTTACCTTCGAACACGCGAACATCCCAAGAAACGTGCTCATTTTCGGAGAAAACAACCCTGTTCAGAAATATCGTAAAACAGTTCCCACATGCTTTCGCTGTGGTACCATCGGACATCGGAACGACGTCTGCCCTAACCCATCAGCCCCACCAAACAGCTGTCCCAGCTGCGGGAAAGGTGACGTAAACCTTGCGGACCACGAGTGCCCGTCGGGGTGCCTTCTGTGCAACGGACCACACACGACAGGAGCACGGGAGTGCCCTAAACGCTTCCGGCCAGCCAGCAAAGGCCCCCGCTACGACAATGAAGGCAACCCCTCAACCACACCCACGCAAGAGAACCTAAATCAGAGAGCTTCCCGATCACGGTCTCCATCCCGACAACGCGGAGCCACGAAGAACGCCGAACACCAGAAGAGTGAAGGACAATCCCCGGGGCCGAACCCGGAATCCAGACCTGCGTCTCCGGCAGTTACTACCGGCAAACACCGCAGCCGCAGCCGCAGCCGTGGTCCAAAGCAAGCCAGCAAAAACCCCCAGGTAGGCTGGGCAGAGCCCGTAGCTCCCATTCCACCCACTAACCAGGAATACGAACAAACCATAACTCAACTACACAAAACCATTTCCTCGCAGCAACTACTCCTAGAAAAACAGCAACGAAAGATCGAACAGCTCGAGAAAGCATTGAAATCTAGAACACCTAGCCCCACACCTAAGAGCGCCAAAGAAATTCGCACTACGGAACCTAACTCCATCGAAACCGATACACTAGAGCATCCTCCAACGCACGACCCACTGCCTAGCGCTACAGCGAATCCTTCTCAAGTCGAACAGATTGCCGACCTCGTCATCAAAACACTCATGCCGCTCATACAGAAACAAAATGACGAAATACAGGCGATAAAAGAGCTCCAACTGACTTCTCTTCAACAAATCAAAGAACAAGGCCTAATTGTGGTCAAGGAAGCAGTACAACCCAAACTACTTGAACTCGATGCATTAATAATGAAATATCAGCGCAACTCGTCCCAACTGGATATGAGCAAGGCCAGACTACCGATCAAACAACTCACAGGCCGCAAAGATACACCAAGCATTGCTTATAACGTAGGCGATACCGACGACTCCTCCTCATCCTCGTCTGTGTCGTTGACATCTTCCTCCACCCTGACTATATAATGACAACAACTCCGACTCTCGAATTAATACAGTGGAGCTGCAGAAGCCTTCGCAAGAAAGCAGCATCACTTCAACAATACATCAATACACTGCCCAGACCACCGGATATCATAGCACTGCAAGATACAGCAGTCGCAGATGCAAGAATACCTAGATATACCACGCACATCAACGAACATAAGACATCAGTCTGCACATTAGTACATAACACATGCACTGCGATCACCGTAGACCTTAAGCCTCAGGACACCAACCTACACTATATCTTCATCCAGCTTCTTCCTATTAAGAGATCACAACCGTCCGTATATGTACTCAACATATACAGCAGACCCCAAACCACGCAACAATCTTTCCGAGACATTATAAGGATAGCCAAAACAGTAGCCCAACAGACCCCGCTACTAATCATAGGCGACTTCAACGCCCACCATTCCGCGTGGGGATATCACAAAGAGGATAGAAAGGCAGGAAACTATATAACGACATTACCGAGGAGCACCTCACACTCCTTACGGAACCGGCCTACCCTACTCGCACTGGCAAACAGCGTCACTCGGGACACCTGCCCGGACTTAACCTTAGGCCATAACCTCCCGAGAACACAATGGTGGAACTCACAAGGAAAACCTCGGCAGCGACCACTACATCCTTCACATTTCCATAGAATACAGGAAACATAAAAGACACCTCAAAGCCGCGAACTAGTGGACTGGACCTCCTTCAGAAAAGCGGAAAATTTTCCATTCCAAACACTCCCGTATCGTACTCCGAATGGGCGACCGCGATACTACGGCTGAAGGCAGAACTGACCCGAACGATCCAGACGACACCAGAAACTCCGGCAGTCGACCCACACTTGCTCCATTTGTGGGAAGCACGACGGCAACTCACTAGGCGTTGGAAGCGGCAAAACACAACCGCAAACTTAGGAATCGCATCGCCACCATAACAAACACAGCAGAGCAGTATGCTGCGCACTTGGCCAAGGAAAATTGGTTAACTAAGTGTGACTCTTTCACGGGCACACTTCACACGAAGGCACATGGCACATTTTGCGCCACCTCATAGACCCAGCATCTACAAGGGGTGCCACTCGCCGAACTCTGAACAGAGTCGTACATAGCTTCCAAGGCACAAATGACGACCTTCTTCAGGCCCTTGCATCTAATACGTTAACACAGCAGTAGACCCCACTCCAATACCAGCTTACAACGGACCCGATAACCCAAGCCTGTCTAAACAGTTCTCACTTGAAGAAATCAAAACAGCCATTCACTGTATGCGGAAAGGCACGGCGCCAGTGCTGACCAAGTGTCAACAAATCTGCTAGCCAATCTGAGTGATGACATGACACAGCTCCTTACAGATCAAATTAATAGGCACTGGGAACTGGCACTCTACCAGCGGAATGGAAAACCGCAGACCTGATCTTCCTACCCAAGCCAGGCAAACCCGTTAACATAGATAATCTACGTCCGATATCCCTTACGTCATGCGCAGGCAAAGTCATGGAGAAAGCCATACAGCTTCGCTTAACGGACTACTTAGAGGAACATCACATCCTTCCTGACACCATGTTTGGCTTTCGCCCGCATCTTTCAGCTCAAGATGTTCTTTTACAGCTCAAACATGAGATAATCGACCTACCTACGCCAGGTGCCCGAAGACAAGAAAGAGCCATTCTAGCAATCGATTTTAAGAAGGCCTTCGATAACGTAAGGCACTACACCATCATGACTAACTTGATAGAACTCGGCTGTGGACCAAGAATGTATGCATACGTCAAAGCTTTCTTAGAAGGACGAACGGCCACAATACATATAGGTGATCTATCTTCACAACCTATCACCATGGGTAACCGCGGCACCCCCCAAGGCGCAGTGATATCCCCACTCTTATTTAATATTGCCCTTCTTAAACTACCGCATGCCTTACAACAAATTCCGGGAATCCACCACGCCCTGTACGCAGATGATGTCACCATATGGTCTAAGGGCCCACTACAACTCATAGAGACCAACCTGCAAAAAGCAGCCTCGACAGTCCAGTTAATCGGTAACGCAGCGGGCCTTGAATGCTCCCCCTCTAAGTCAGAATTGCTTGTCTTCCGGCACAGATATTCGAAAACCACACATCTCAAAATTAAGATAGAGGACACCTACGTTGAGGAAGTCAGAAACATCAGAATCCTAGGAGCATACTTTAGCAACAAAGGAAACAACGGGATCCCAATACAGAAACTTAGGAACAGGTGCCTCCAAATTTCCCGCATGATTAGCCGGATTGCCAATAAGCACAGAGGGCTGAAGGAACACGACCTCCTACGCCTTTTTCAAGCTTTGTAGTCAGCCTTGTAACATACAGCTATCCCTACCTACAAATATCCAGGACATATGAACAAAAGATCGACACCATATTGCGCGATACCCTCAAAAAGGCACTGAACCTCCCTAGATGGACGTCTACAGAACGACTCCAACAACTGGGAATTCACAACACCGCAGCTGAGCTATTCAAAGCCCATCTCGACAATCAAATAATCAGACTAGCCCTCTCCAGAACTGGCAGGGCGGTGCTTTCTAAACTGAACATCACACCACCAACGCATGTTAGGAACAAACATAGGCTGCCGGAGGCATGGCGGACAGGCATCATCATCAAGCCTCTTGCTCGGAATATGAACCCCACATTCCATGCAGATAGGCGCAACGCCAGAGCCAAAGCCCATGATAAATACTCAGATGACGAGAGCGCCTTTTTCGTGGACGCCGCCCGGTCACAAACAGGACAGTGCACGGTGGCAGTAGTCAACCAGGGGCAATGTGTCGACTGCGTATCTACCATACAGGATGATGTTACAAGCATGGAGGAGGTCGCTATCGCCCTCGCGCTCAGAAACCCAGCGTCAACCTTCGTCCTTACGGACTCAATGACGGCTTATCGCAACTACCTTAAAGGCAAAATCAGTCCTCTAGCACGCAGAATACTTTCACAAGCAGCAGAAGGCCGTACTGAGGGGGACTGGAAACAAGTCATATGGATACCTGGCCACTGTGGAGTCAGAGGCAACGAGCTAGCTCATGCCTCCGCCCGAGCTCTCTTACCCCGGGACTCTACCTTCAGTGTAGGGACTCCAACCCCTCCAGATCAGACGGCCCACCTGACCACATACACTGAAATATACAAAACCAAAGGCTTGCGCGGAGGAAATATCCTCCACCACATCCTCAACTCAGTAAAGCCGCACAGGTAGCCTGGCGCCGCTTACAAACGTTATCGTATCCCAACCCACACATACTCTCCAAAATCGACCCTGACAAGTACCCCTCACCAACATGCAGGCTATGCAACACCAATCTAGCTACACTTTATCACATGGCATGGGAGTGCCAGTGCAACACATCCAAAACAGATTTCTTTAAGGATTTCAGTAGAGATGGATGGGAGGCGGCACTGTCCAGCCCGGACCGGGGGTCCAAGAGGCCCTGGTGGCCCGCGCAAGGAACCGGGGCGCAAGCCAATGGGATCCCGGACTAGGGACTCCACCCATTCAGCAATATGTATAATAAAGTTTTTCATCATCATGGATGGATGGATGCTATGAGCGTCCCCTTTATAACGGGGCGGGGCATGTCTGCCACCATGCTCGAAGAAAAAAGAAAGAACTTCCTTGTCTCATGCTGGCCTAATACCTTATTTACATTGATCAAATCTGTTATTACAATCTGTGTTATTACTATGTTATGTTACTATGTTACTATCTATGCTATTACTATCTATATTATTACAATCTATGTTATTACAACGCCATCTAGGAAATGAGACGAGAAATGGTGATGACGACACAGATTGTGTACAGCGCCATCTAAAATATTGTCCCTGAACTGCAGTTTGTATGTACTTCTATGAGACAGCTCCATCTGCCGTTTACGCCGGACAGAGATACTGCCGTTTACGCCGGACAACGGAGACGTGACCAGGTTAGACTAAGAGGAGCTACGCCCCTAAAAGATGGTGCAGACAGAGGAGATAGAACAAGAAGCACTTTGCACTTATTCCGTATGTGCAGAAAATGCCGCATGGTCTTATGAAGGTGGCAACGAGATTTGAGGTTAAGGTGGTATTCTCTGCGCCTCTTAAGACCAGTAGCGCTGTTGTGCAATGAAGGTCTATTCGCCGCGAGATCGAGCGGAGTCGCCGCCTGGCGGCTAGTGGCTGAAGCGCGCTTAGTGTGGATAGCTCCCTGCGTCATCTGCTAGCCGCGGCGTGTTTGCATAGGCACGCACGTCATGCATGTCTTCAAAGGGCAGTTTCTCTGTTGTGTTAGCGCACTCTTAAATGCTTGTATGTGTACCTGCTACGATGTACAAAAGCATTTGGCCTTTCTAGGCTGTATATGCATTGTAAAAAGATCGGTGAGTGCAGTTGTCGAGAGTGCTCTGTGTGGTCGTCGTACCCTGCCTTCGCCAGGATCATTTCAGTGTGGGTGCCGCTTTGTGGTTCAAGCACATCGTAAAGTGCATTTGGCGTCGTCCTAAACATGAGGAGCATGGGCTATCGTGTGAACGCAGCGCTTTAGCGACTCAGTGGTAAACAAAAACAAGGCTCTAAGCTATCACTTGCGTGTCACACTTGTTGCCTGGTGTATAATTGTGTGACTATCTTTTATCAGTTACGTGATGAGCTTTAGTTGTGCTTGAGATGTGCTTTTATTGTACGGTCTTGGTCCCACTACAGAGTGAGACTCTTCGGTACTTGAATAATCCCCTAAAAAAACGAAAAAATGGAATGACACCGAAGTGATAAAACTGAGTTGCCGGGCGCTGTTTTACCTTGGAGCGAAATGTGCGCCAGAACACTGGTGTACTTTGATTTAGGTAGCGTTACAGAACCCAGATGGTCAAAAATTAATCCACACATACAGCGTGCCTTACAATCATATCATTGTAATTTCACGCAAAACCTTATCTCCTCTTTTGGTTTTACTTTATCTTGAGCTTTTGTGCGGCCTTGCTATAAATTGATGAAGGCAGTGAGCATCATTGTGATGAAAAAAAAAAAGAAACAACTCACTTTTGTCCCATAAATTAACCACTCCTTTGTTGCATCATTGCCATGCAGGTAATGAATCGAAGAAATCTCTGTGCTGAACTGTTTCCTTTTTACACTGTTACTGGTCAGAGGGCACGGCACTTGGCTGGCGAACAAGATGTCTAAAACGCCGTTGCTGCTATTGCAGATGCTGCCATGGTTTTTCGTCGGAATGCCTGTGGAAGACGACGGAAGCTGCTTTTTTGTCATCGATGCGCAGCGTTTTGCAGAAATGGAAGCTTGGAGTGCGCACTTTCTGGACTTGCTGCTACGGGTGTGACGTCACCAGCGACCAGTCTACAAAAGGGGCAACGCGAGAACATCGGCTTCAGAGGGCACGGCACTTGGCTGGCGAACAAGATGTCTAAAACGCCGTTGCTGCTATTGCAGATGCTGCCATGGTTTTTCGTCGGAATGCCTGTGGAAGACGACGGAAGCTGCTTTTTCGTCATCGATGCGCAGCGTTGCAGAAATGGAAGCTTGGAGTGCGCACTTTCTGGACTTGCTGCTACGGGTGTGACGTCACCAGCGACCAGTCTACAAAAGGGGCAACGCGAGAGAGAGAGAGAGAGAGAAAACCTCTTTATTAAGAAAGTAAAACAAAAACCATGGGAGGAACCCCTAGTCCTGGGTCCCTAGGACGACTCCGGCGACGTGTCGAGCCCGTTGTATGATGGCTCGCAGGACCTCGGGAGGTCCGTCGCGGAGGGCGTCGTCCCACAGCTCTTTTTTGCGTAGCGGGCAGAGGAGGGGTGGTATTGGAGGGAAAAGGTTTGCCGTGCACTCGATAGTGACGTGGAAGATGGAGGGTGACTTGCCGCAGCCCGGACAATTGTCGGCATAACAGTGTGGCCAAAATTTGTTCAGGGAGACAAGATTAGGAAAAGTGTCGGTTTGCAACTGACGTAGTGCCACTGCTTCCTCTCTCGAGAAGGAGGGTGGTGGCGCGCGGTGAGTGCAGCGAATGCCTCTATAATGACGGAGAATGTCTCCGTAACGCAGCAAGGGATCCCCCCACCCTGAACTGGTCGTTTCACCACGCCGGGCCGCCCGGAGGGAAATATCGCGGGCAACTGCATGTGCGCGTTCATTGCCCGGCAGCGAGGCATGACCAGGGGTCCACATTAGGTGGATGCGGGAAGGTGTGATTGAATCATTTTGCTGGATCTGTTGGAGAATTTGTTGTGCCGCTCTCGGAATGCCATGTCCTGATAGGAACGCCCGGCATGCCTGTTGCGAGTCCGTCAGTATATACACTTCCCCTGGAACACGAACGGCGTGTCGAATGGCGAGAGAAACGCCGAGAATTTCTCCGTACGCGACATTAGTGCCGCGCATTGCAACACAATCTTTCAGGGATTCAGAGCCATCCAACACTACGGAGGTATAGCCCTCTTGAGTGCGCGCTGTGTCTGTGTATAGAGCCTGGGATTCTGGGATGTTTTCGAGCATGCGGTTAAGGTATCGCACACGAGCTTTACGCCGTCCTTTGTCATGCACTGGGTGCATATTACGCGGCAAGGGATGAATATTCAGTACCTTGCGTAGGGCGGGCGATAAGGTCGTTGGGCGGGTTTCAGTTTCAAGTGGTGGGACAGAGTGCCCTAACCGTGCGAGGAGATGGCGGCCAGCACGTGTGAGCAAGAGGCACTGGCGGTGACTGACCCAATGTGCCTCTAGTAATTCTCCTAGTGTGTTATGCGTTCCTAAATGAAGGAGACGGTTTGTGGAAGTATAGTGCGGGAGGCCATGGGCCAGCTTCGTCGCTTTACGAATGAGGGCGTCAACGCGAAGTTGTTGCGCTTGGGTCAACCGCTGAAAGGGAAGATGGTATGTAAGACGGCTGATGATGCATGCCTCCACCAAGCGCAGCAGGTCCTCTTCTCGAAGACCCGAGCGCCTGTTAGAGACCCGCCGGATCATGGCCAGAATTTGCTCAGTTTGTCGGGATAGAAGGGAAACAGTGTAGTTTGACCTGCCATCCGCCTGGACGTGTAGGCCGAGGATGCGAGCACGGCTGACCTGTGGTATGGGTATACCATCCACGTGTACAGTGATGGGCGGCATAGGTGAGGGGCTGCGGGAGCGAATGATTATGAGCTCCGACTTTTGCGGAGCACAACTTAAGCCCCCTTTTCTCGCATACTCGGAGACAGTGTCGACTGCTTGCTGCAGTCGCTCCTGGATAGCACCGTCGCAACCACGTGTACTCCACAGAGTGATGTCGTCCGCATAAATTGCGTGAGCGACATCGGGGATCTGATCGAGAAGCCCGGGGAGCCCTGCAAGCGCGATATTGAATAGAGTGGGGGAAAGAACAGAACCCTGTGGTGTCCCACGCCCTACAAGGCGGATTGTACCTGATCGATGCGGCCCGATTCCGATGGTGGCTGTGCGGTCTCGAAGAAATGCGCGGATATAGTTGTACATACGAGCCCCACAATGCGACTCTGCAACATTGCGAAGGATAAGTTCATGTGCAACATTATCGAACGCCCCTTTGAGATCTAAGGCGACAAGTGCTCTCGTTTGGGAGCGCGACGGTGGTCCTAAGACTTCCTCCCGTAATTGTAAAAGGACATCTTGGGCTGACAGATGAGCTCGATATCCGAATTGAGTGTTAGAAAGGAAAGAGTGTTCTTCCAGGAAAGGTTGCAGGCGCCGCAAGAGTACGTGCTCCATTAGCTTACCAATGCATGATGTTAGAGAGATGGGCCGTAGATTTTCAACCTTTATAGGTTTGCCCGGTTTAGGGATAAGTGTAATGTCAGCGTGTCGCCACGCTTGGGGAAGTGTGCCTTCGCGCCAGTATTCATTAAAGATATAGGTGAGGTGGTTGATATCCGCGTCACTCAAGTTACGAAGGGTGGAAAATCGGATTTGGTCCACTCCTGGAGCCGTGTTTCGTCGTAGGTCTTGTAGGACCACCCGCACCTCGTCCGCGGTTATGTCGGCATCCAGCAATTCATTCTCCTCACCCACATACGGGTAATCAGGGTATTGTGGTGGCGGGCCTGTGGGATTGAATTGATGTTCTAGTTCCGTGAGGAGCAAGGCAGGATCGTCCCGGTACTCGTGCATTAAGATGTGCAGCTGCTGAAATGTTTTTCTCTTCGATGTGTTGGGGTCTGTGAGCGAACGTAAAATCGACCACGTTTTAGATGTGCTTAATGTGCCTGAGAGGCGGTTGCAAAATTGTCGCCAGTTATTCCTGGTGAGGGACGCTGCGTACTCCTGGGATTCCCGTGTAATTTCTTCTATACGTTTCCGAAGTTTTTTGTTGAGGCGTTGTCGCTTCCATCGCCGCGTCAACCCTCTCCGGGCGTTCCAAAGGTGAAGTAAATGCGGATCTATGTCTGGTGTCTCGGTTGTGGTACGCACTGTACGCGTGGTGGCCTCAAGATCGTCAGCGAGAGATTCAAGCCATCGTTCGTAGCCCTGGCCCTCAGGCGGGTCCTGGCGGCGTTCCCTGAATTTCGTCCAATCTGTAATACGTACATTTCGCTCCGGCCTGCGCGCGCCTCGTAACGACAGGATGGTTGCGACAATATAGTGGTCACTGCCAAGGTGCTCTTCTAAGGGCCCGTGCGCTACGACTGGGCCAGTATTGCGCACAAAGGTAAGGTCAGGACAGGTGTCGCGAGAAACACTATTGCCTATACGAGTGGCGTGCTCTGGGTCGGTGAGCAGTGTGTATCGCATGTTACAGATGGAATTCCATAAGCGGGTTCCCTTGGCTTGCGATTTAACGTAACCCCATGCGACATGTGGAGCGTTGAAATCACCACATACCACACAAATCCGTCCAAGGCTGCCAAATTCTTTTAATAGACGGTGAAAGCAGTGTGTACGCGAACCAGGGGAACTGTATACATTGAGGATAAACAAACTGTCGCTACGTTTTCCTTGCGTAATAACTTCCAATATTTGATGAGGAATGTCGCTACTCGTCGTGTGCATGCGACATGTAACGCGTTTCGAAACTAGTGCTCCCACAAGAGGTGAGACACCCGAGAGCGGGCTGTAACCGGATAATGAAGGGGTGCAATTGGGTTCCTGTAAAAGGATGACATCAGGAGGGTTTGTGGATGTGGCAACGTACTGTTGCAAGGAACCTCGTTTTTGACGGAATCCCCTACAATTCCACTGCCACACCACTAGCTGTGGCGGGTCACGCGGCGCCATCATCATCATCACGAGAGGAAGCAGAAGGGCGTGTATAGGGATGCGCGCGTCGGTTACCCCCGTTAGAGTTACCCACGTTTGAATGTTGCGGCCGAGAGATGTGGTCAGGTGGCAGGCTGACGCTGTAACTGCTAGGCTCAGGAGTGTGCATGTTATTTCGTGCGAGAGAGTACGTTCTATACATAATTTCACTTGCTCCGTAATTCCTATACGAAGGTCTTCCATCTGCCGTTCGATTCGATCGAGGGCCGCCTGCATACTTGTACCCATGTCTGCCACCAGAGCGTCCATTTGTTTTTGCAAGTGCTCACAGCGTGCCTTCATGTCACGGCGTAAACGGGCGATTTCTACCAGAGGGTCGGGAGTAGAGGATGAGGTAGTGAGAGGGGACGGAGTAGAAAGTGAAGTATGCGCTGTAGCGAGCTGTGGGACATCCGCCGCTCGACTTACCTCCCGAGGTGCCTGTGTGGCTGTTTTCTGCGCCGAGATTCTCTGCGTCTCCGTGAGGGCCTGGGCCACCTTGGCAGAGGCGTTGGTCAGCAGGGCCTTCTTGTAGGGTTGTTGTAAGGGTGGTGAAGGTGGGTCAGGAGGGCGTTTCTCAGGTGGCCGCATTGATGCTCCGCGGGATTTGGAGCGAGACTTGGAACGGGTCTGGGATTTGCGACGGGATCTTGAGCGGGACTTCGAACACGCTCGCAGTGTCCCCTGAGTCGGGACTTGTGAGTGTCCAGTCGTGGCCACATCTTTGGAAGTAGTAGATGCGCTGGGGGGCTGGAGTTCACGCTGCTCTTTCTTGAGAGCTTTACGCACCCAAGCCTTGTTCGGTGTCTGGCGAGCGCGCCGTGGGCAGTTTGGGTCGGATGTAGGATGGCTTCCGTCGCAGGACCTGCAGTGAGGGGTGCATGGATGCGACGGGGCTGGGTTGTCAGTCCCGCATGTTGCACAGATAACCACGTGTGGCGTTGGACAGTGGTCAGCCCAATGGCCGAGCCGGTGACATATCTTGCAAACCAGTTGGCGAGGGCGATGAGGGTAGCAGCGGAGTTCGGCGCCGTAGAATCGCACATAGCGAGGCACTTTCAATCCTTCAAAGGTGACTAACGCAACGTTGGTCTGACCCATCATACGTGCTTGAAGAATCTGGGTTCCAGGTGTCAAAAGCTCGTCCACTAGCGTGGACGACGGCGTGCCGGGTACAAGACCGGGAACAATGCCCTTGCATGAGTTGTCTGGGGCAGCAAAATACGTTGTGATAGGATACACTCGCTGACCAAGCCTCAGCTCCCGCACCTTGTACAATGCGTCGGCGACATGTGACTGGGGTGTGCTTATGACTGCCAAGTTCTGCTGGGGCCGCAGGCGGAATATGATGTTCTGACGATCTTCGGTGGTCAAGCCGGCCGCGCTCCATAAAGCGTTGGCGAGTTCTGGGCGCGTCCAACTATCGAGGCAAAGTCCGCCGTGGGGTCGCAGAATAATCTTTTCATCGTGCAAAGGAAGCGGAGGCGGATTCTGATTCCGGCTCCCCTTGCGTGTGGTATGCTGAGGGGCGTCCGTAATGCCCGATGTCTCTTCAGGGGGTTGCTCCTCGGCGTGCAAGTGGCGGTTGCGTCGCCTGTGTTGGACCGTCTTCCAACAACCACCCGCGTCGTTGTCCGTGTTGTCGCAAAGAGCAGTGTCCTCCTCCATCCTTTCCCCGGGTGGAGTGTCGACTTCTCGTTGTTGGGAGGAAAAATTGGAGACAGTTGGATCAGCGGCCTGCCTCCCAGTATTCACCTCGGGTGTCTGCGCTGTTACCGAGGGACGCGCGTCGGCGTTCGCCGTCGACGACGGCGTTCCACGCTCGTTGGAAACTGTCGTGGAGGCAGACAAATGCTCCATCGAAACAGAGCGGGTAATAGGCCGAACGCCCTTGGCGCTCAGGTTGAGAAAACGTGCCTTAGACGAGCTGGTGGATGGGCGTTCCTGGCTCATGGTAGGAAAAACACGCCAGGACAGCTATGGCCCCAACAGGGGCGGCTGCCTGGGAACCACTTCAGAGCTGCAGAGACGTGGGGAGCGGCAAAAAGCAAACGCCCAGCAGCAGCGAAGTCCTTGGCTGCTTACGACGAGGAACGCGGTAACGTCGTAGATTCACAGCTGGGGAGCGGGCACGGCGGAACGCGCCGTGGTCGAAGGAGCCGAGAGACGAGCGTCCGCACTCCACGGTTGCCAGGGCTCCAACTACAGACAAGCGGGCAACGCGAGAACATCGGCTTCAGAGGGCACGGCACTTGGCTGGCGAACAAGATGTCTAAAACGCCGTTGCTGCTATTGCAGGTTAGTTACAGCTCTACGTATCTCAGTGATAATAGATGCTTGTTAGTGCTGCCGTGCCCTCGTAGATGTTGTGCTATTTTGAACGATTGCTGGTCAGTACTGTTGCTGCTGATGGCTGGTGATGTTGAGGAAAATCCAGGCCCAAAGACTGCTGAAATGTTGCAGGAAATTCTCGAAAAACAAAATGCTTTGGGTAGCAAAGTAGACATCAGGAAAGAAATTGCAGAAGTGAATGCTAAACAGATAAGATGCAAAGTGTACTATCCATGTTTGACGAAATGAAAGATAGAATAGATAAAC
>NC_051180.1:207815788-207832168 GCF_013339695.2 Rhipicephalus sanguineus
CCTTATTTCGCAGACCACATAGCTGAACGCTATTTTAAACTGTAATTGTAAGTGACCGGACAACCGAAAGCGCTCAGCTTCCAGGACGCTTTGCACTCATCGACACTAGAATCAGTATATCTGACGAAATGCTATAGTGGTCGTTTCTTAGGATTAGGTGCGGACTGCGACCCGAGAATAATAATTGCTCAGACTTCGTCATCACGCGATGAACGCTTGCGTAGGGACTACCATTTATGCTTCAACACCACAGGAACACTGATTTTCAGTACACCCATGCAATACTCATTTTTATTGTCGCTGGTTCTGTCTAGCCTCTTAAAGAAAGCTACGCAAGACGCGTGAAGAGAGTGCCATTTCTGCGACAACGCAAGAAACTTCAAAGTCTTGCATGGGAGTATTGATATAGTCAACAACTTTATGCTTTAAAATCGAATACATATCATTTTGAAGGGTTCTTGGCTGTACTTATGTACATTTCCAACGAAAAGGCTCTTGAATTTAGTCATATCAATAACAATGTCTCTGTTGTTTTGACACACGCGTGGCTACTTGGCTCCTTCTCTGTTTCGGCTCTTCTTGCGGCCCTTGTTCAAGTTTGCTACTTTTTGGGCTAGTGTTCCCGATTTCTTGGCTCTTTTTTGTCTTAAGACCTAATTCCCTGGTGCTTCCCTTGTAATGCTGACCAATAACTGCTTCTCAAACACCTGTTTACTTCGCATCACAAGAGCTGAAAGACAGAAGAATTGCATAAAACAGGCAATTCAAGGTAATTCTGGTTGGCTATCTTGCGATAAGAGTGGGGTTAGAAGATAGGAAGAAATTTAACACGTAAAGGGAAAGAACGAGAGATGAAACTCGATAATAAGTGCAAGAGTTTAACCTGCTAGTAGTCGGTTTGCTGCTCTGAAATCGGGGATGAGGTAAGCAGAAAAGATGAGGAGAAAAAGAAAAGCTATCCGCATCACATATATATAGTATAGTAACATTTATGTTCTGTAGGTTAAAAAATAAATCACTATAGCGTTTCCAGGTCGCCTCTGGCTGACAATGGCTGGGAACATGTTCACCATAATTCTGGTTTCTGTAAGGGCACTATTGGCACCGTCTTTTGCACGATCGAGCAAGGACAATCGCAAAGAATGAGAGAAATCGTCTCTTTACAGCCGCATACTTTGCATCTTAGAATTCTGGCCATTGCCGATGACGTGGGGAGTATGCTGTACTAAACGCTGTCCAATTAAGCTCTAGACGACAATGAGAGCTGCCTCAGGAACATGAGCAAATCCACGGGCACTATCTGACAGTTCGTATCACTGGTGTAGTCACCCCGCCCCCCTCCGCCAATTTTTTTTTATTTTCCGTGCGTATATTACACGCCACATACAAACGTACGCACGAACATACATACAGTATGGTGAACTTCCCCCCTCCACTATACGAAAAAAAATATCTGGATACGCATCTAATGCGTATAGCAGGCAGCGTTCTTCCATTGTGTCACTGTGTATAGGTCCGTGGTTCTCGGGAGTTTCAGCAGTACAGATAGGGCCTTCTGCGCGGAGTTGTTTTGGGAGCAGGGGCCTGTAGAACTGCCGTTTCTGATGCGGACAGCTGTCCAAGACTTTGAAGAAATGTGCACATCTCTGACCTGCGCATATCGCTCAGGCTTCCGCGTTTTCGGCGGTTATATGGAATACGAAGCCTCATTACCTCATCTTGGCAAAGGCGTTCGTGTGAGGACACGGACTCGTTTCCCGTTGCTTTCGTTGGAGTTGAAACGGAAGGGACGGCACATGCGTGTACTTTATGTGCTTATTGAAAAAGTTACAGCTGGTAATGACTAATCCAGAAAAGCCTAGCACTGATTATATGACAATTTACACGTATACTGATATCGTGCTATGCCGCTTGTTAGTACAGAGTTTGGAATATGTACGCTCTGTCTTTTGTTGTTTTTTCAGTGGCGATTGGTCCGGAACACTTGTTATCAGGTAAGAGTCGGATTTCTAAAATCAGGTGGCTCGATGTACTTTTCATTGTCTTTTTTTGTGTTTGTTTTTTGCTGCGGTAACAAAGTTATTTTTTAATTCATGTTTTGTTAGATCGATCGCATAGAACGTGTGGCCCATCGTATAATAAGTTTCATGCTCACACCAATGTACTGATGAATCCCGCCCGAAAAATATACCGCCCGTAACTATCAACGCTTGATACCCACGCATTGTGGCGTAACACAACCCCATCCCGTTTACTGAACACATGCACGGTTTTGCGTGTAGTATATGTCGAAGCCAACTGCTTTCCCACGCGATTGTAAACAACAGATGACGTCTCCGTAGGCGATAACGTTTACAACGAGGCCCTGACGTGCCCCGCATAGGTCGACTCGCTTCGTTTCGTTCTCGGGTCTTCCGGTCGGCTGCCGAAAATCGAGCGGTCGATGTGATGAGCCTCCGGCGAGCGAGCGTTGGTGCCCGCGGCGTAACAAGCACGCTGCGCGCATGCAGGCCAACGCAAACTCAAGGAGTAAACTGCATGAGAGGAGGAGGCTGTGTATCTGCTACCGAGAGAAGGAACGAAGCATGTTCATGGGGAAGCATCGTGGCAACGGCGGCGGCAAGCGGCGCGACTACGAAGGCGGGAGAGAAACTGGAAAGTGGGGAAGTTCACGAGGCCGCGCATGCGCTGATGAGGACGATGGATTTTTAAGGGCAGCCATCGACAGTGATAGATGACCTTCGCAGAGCGCGCCTCACTCTGCTGAAGAAGGAAAGGAAGACGAAGGGCGAGTGAGAAAGATGGAAGTAGGAGGAGGAAGGCGGAAGAAAAATGGCGAAAGGCCGCCATTACGGCATGCCGAGGCCGCGTGTTTCGGGTAGCTTCTCCGGCGGCATGCGCCGTTGGCGTCCGTTTGAGCGCGCTTGCATCGATTTACAGGTGATCGTGAGGGGCCACCGAATGCCCCTTTTCTGGGGGAGCCTCGTGTAATGGAGCAGACTGCTGCTCGCATAGCGGCTAATGCGGGACAACCGCGCACTCGTAGGCTTCCTTTAGGCCCGGATATGAACTTTTCCTGAGTGATTTCGTAACATTGAACACTCGCTAAATGATTGCTAGAAGTATACGCTATCATTTCTCTGCTTTTTCCCTATTTGTGTAGAAAAAGCTAAATAATATTCATGCGCATGCAACACGTCTAACCAGAAAAAAAAAAGTGTATACAATGTGCATTATTTCTTTCAGTATGTGTATGCTAGTTGTGCAGACGGCCTGTAGCACATTGTGCCAACGACGCCATAAGCTGATCTCGGGCGTCCATACTTCCCATTTGGTCCGCCAAGCAAACTCACATTATAACACGAATTCATTACTCGTCGCCTTGATATCAGCGCGACAAGACTTTCGAGCACTCACGAGCCACTGCATCTCGCATCTTGCTGCCGCCTGTGACGAGCGTCAGCTGCAAGGGCGACCACGTGCTTTGCAGCGAAGTGGCAAAAAAAAAAAATGCAGGGCGCGTTCGGAGGGCCAAATTCAAAAATTATTTTCTTCCTTAAAACAAAAAACGACATTATTATACTTTCTTCATTAACTACTTAACGATGACGTCGTCTATGAAACGCCGCATGACGAGGATTTTTACTTGGACCGCTTAAGTATGAAAAATATGGTCAAACATGTGGCAGATCGCATATTTTCTATAATTTCACAATTTTTTTTGAAGATTTGAAGTCTATTTTACCCCTAAACATTTTTGTACTAAAATGCACTTTTCCTGAAGATCATACTAATATTAAGATTGGTTAGGGAGAGTTTGAGTTAGCTCAAGAAAAGAAAACACGAATTTGAAGATTTTCGTACTTTTGAAAATACGCAGCTGGTAGTGAAACACAAAAATTTCGGAATTAATAAATAGGACAACTAAACAGAACCTCCGTAATAGCGCAACCGCGGTTTCACAGAACACACAAAAATTAATTTCATACACATTTTTCTATTAGGCACAGTTTAACAAATACAAGCGAACTTCGAGGGGGCGCCACGATCGAAAAAAGTTTTTTCGAGCACAAATGCTTTGTCACAATACTCCATGTGGCACAGGAAAAACGCACAAATTTTATCAGCAAAATCTGCGATGTGCGAGCGCCACGTCTGGGACACTCGGCGTGGAATGACCCTATACGAATACGAAGTCCGCATCATAGGCGTGCGCAGGGTTCCCCATCAGGGGGGGGGGGGGCAGAGGTTCATCGCAGCGGCCCCCCACCCTACTAAGTCAATGTATGGGGAAGGTTTGGCGCCCCCCCCCCTCTTAGGTGACTAGAAGGGTCAATGTACGGGGCAGATTTTGCGCCCCCCCCCCTCTAGGTGATTAGGGGGGGGCGCCCTCCCCCCCGCCCCCCCTGTGCGCGCGCCTATGGTCCGCATAACACGATTATTTATGCAGTTCGTTATGCTTGGTTTTCCAGGTACAGCTTATGAAGCATGAGCTCACGTACTGCGTTCCGTATTCTTATTTCGAGCTTAACCCACTGGTATCACTTGTCTCTTTGCATGTGTTGGTTAAAAACACTGCCGAACCTGTTAACATCCCTGGATTTCCTCTCTCTCCTTTCTTCCTTCCTTCCTGCCTTAGGTGTAATGAAAACCTGTTTAAAAGTTTTATAAGCGCGTTAAATGATATGGTTGAGGCTGGCCACAATACGTCTGCGATACTATTGGTTACACCCATGGATATAGTAAACCTCATTGCTGCCGCAGTTAGTTACTTGTTTTGCGTCTCTAACTCATCTTTCAGAGTTCCGACATGTCTATACCGCGGAACTAACATGAAGACTATGCATGCCTTGTGCGCGCGCAGAGAAGCTAACAATAGTTTTAATGTCCCCCGTGACTCATACTGCCAGATGAATGCCTAAGTATCGGACTTTGACTGCCTTAGTTTACAATCACGTATTTGTACAGCCTCGTAGAATCACTCGTGGCAGAAAATGTACCGCTTAAAGAGACGCTGCAGAGGTGAACGATAATTTCGTCTGAATTTTGTACCTGCTTTATCTCAGACGTTGTAAAAAGAACTCTGTCTTCAAGCTCAATGTATACCCTTCCCTTAATCAAGTGGTTCACTCTCATCGGGAAGATAATGCCTCGATTAGTGACCCCACCGCTGGTTCCCACGGCTGTGAACCCATGGCGGATCATAACGCTTTCGTCGTTTTGCAGTATGCCAATCCTCCACACTTTGGTAAATGCCACGTATACTTAGCACTCCAGTAGTGTTACTTCACCCGAAGAGCTGGGCGCGCTATTTTCCTTTACTTAGACCCTGTAAGTGGTTAATTGCTTCACTTCTTCAAGAGCATTATTTATAAGCGTATGGTGCATATATTCTAGATTACAAGTTCAACGGTGAAATAAAAAATGCCATTTTTGTTCGAACACTGCCTTTTGAAAAACAAGAAGAGATAGTTAAGACTGATTAACTTTTTACTGTGAAACAATGATGTTCATATCCAAATTAGAAAAAAAAAATGTTAACAGGAACGTCGAAGTTAAAGGTATCGGCTGTGCACGCAATAGGAAAGCCTCGGCTGGAGCTGAAGTTTACTATTATTGCTAGTGTTACTACATTCAGGGTTTTCACGTTACAGAAGGCAAGGGCGTAGAAACACAAGGTAGCAAGTGCAACGCTCTGTAACTCGCAGTGCAACAAAACAACTGTATATCATAGATGCACTACCAAAATAGCCGGGAGAACAAAACATGACTGCGTTAACATGGCTGTCCAAGGTTATATGAGGTTAGAAGGGGTACCTGTGCCATCAGGATGACGACAGCTTTCTCATGGTCAGTAGTGGAGAAACAAGGTAAGCGTCCGGAAAAAAAAAAAGTTCTTGCTCTGGCCCTCATGAAAATGGTGATGTCCTGGAAGTGTACTGTATGGTTCCCCGAGGCAGCATGAGGACACAACCTGTATGTCTCCCAGATGTCGCAATTTGGCCGCTTACTTTCTGTGTCCTCCAAGTGTCCGTCCTGTATGTGTCCCATTTGTGACCGTCCTGTATGTATCCGATATGTAACCGACCTTTATGTCTCCCAGATGTCGCGATTTGGCCGCTGACTTTCTGTCTCCTCAAAGTATCCATCCTGTATGTGTCCTATAAGTAGCCACCCTTTACGCAGACCAGAATAGGCCATTGCATTGCCTGTATGATGCAGCATATTACGGCTGCTATAATTTGGATGTACATGCATACAAAACTCTGCAATATTACTAATTTATTATCATTCACACTGTACAGTTTAGAGCACTTCATAGACAATATTCAGACTGGCAATGTACATATGTCAGCGGTTGAAGAAAAATAAGATTAACAGATCAGCCTTAACCCCATAACGCCTGAACACATCATTAACATTTTAAAAGTTTTAACTTGTTCTGCATCTTTTTTGGTAATGAAGAGTACATTTTCGGAAAACGCAAAAGCAAAAATGTTTTAAGAAACTCATCATGACAGCAATTTATGACCAAGAGGCACCTTCCAAGGCATTATAAACACTATGGGCTACTTAGATAAGCTTTGCACACCTAAGTGTATCAGAGTGACTTGTTGGCATAGGTCGGCAAAAAATCTGGCGCTCACTCAGACTCACTCACGAAACATATCTTACCCTCAGGGCTCACTCGGACTCAGACTCACCAAACTTTTCCTCATCTGGACTCACTCGGACTCAGACTCGCTATAATTTTTCTCAACCGAACTCACTCGGACTCAGAATCACCAAACTTTTATTCACTCGAACTCACTCAGACTCAGACTCACGGCTCGATCTGAGTCTGAGTGAGTCTGAGTGAGTCGACTCGTGAGTCCGTTAGCATTAAATTATCCTTTTTCTACCACAATGCCAATGCTCTTTAACGCCAATATCTCGCATAATCGGTGCGCTACTTAGCACCTTTTGATCTCGTACCTTCAAATACGAGTTATCAGAGTTTGCAGCTCAATAAGGACCTTTTTATTGAAAGTCATGACTCACACGAGATATTTTTATCAGTAACTTCCCGTGAAAAAGTCTGCGGGGGGGGGGGGGTCAAGGCACCTCCTCCCCCTCTCCCTCCTCAACTCACGCCTCTGATCAATATTGAGCTGACATATGAACGGTAGTGCGTTTAAGTATGCGGGAGTATACGGGAGTATAAACGTGAGCTGACATAGGGCTGATAGTAATGCTAAAGTTGAGTAGATAGGACCATAGGTCGGCAAAAACTCACTGATGCAATATATTTTGCCCTTAGGGCTCACTCGGACTCAGACTCACCAAAATTTTCCTCAACCGGACTCACTCGGACTCAGACTCACCAAAATTTTTTCCAACCGAACTCATTCGGAACTCAGACTCGCAAAAATTTTACTCAACCGGACTCACTCAGACTCAGACTCACGTCTCGATATGAGTCTGAGTGAGTCGACTCATGAGTGAGTTTGCCGACCTATGCTTGTTGGGCATCATGGGTTAATTACAAATGTATGCAACCTTCTAGAGTGGAAGAAGTGGAACAATCATAACTTCACAGGAAACTCAGAATAAATACACAAATAAAAAATATTGCAATAAATGAGGAATGTGACAAACGTCAGTGCGCTACCAGAGCTGCTCACAATAAATGCATGCTAAAATAATTAAATACTGCAATAAATTAGGAATGTGGCAAACACAACATCAGTGCACTACCAGAGATGCGTGGTTGGCAACAAAATATCATACCTACCATGCATAATTTGAAGCAAGACACTATAGCCCACACAAAAGTAGTACACTGTAAGTCACCCTTGACTGCTGAACCGAAGGTCATGCGATCAAATCCCGGCCGTGGTGGCCACATTTTCGATCAAGGAAGAAATGCTTGAGGCCCATCTATTTAATTTAGGTGCACCTTATAGAACCCTGGTGGTCAAAATTTCAGGAGCCCTCCACTACGATGTCCCTCATAATCATATTGTGGTTAAATCCAAACACTTATTATTATTATACTTTACACAACTAAAGAAAGCAGATAAAACTGTGTAGTTTAAAAAATGTCGCCACCATTCATCTCCCAATGCCGAGACTTGCATTTCAGTATTTCAGAATGCCTTCTGTAAGTTATCATTAACAAAGTTAAATATGATTAGGCATCACAGCAGGACATCACATGATTGCACTTAGGAAATGAATTTCCGGAAGACAATGAAATATGTATGATTAGAAAAGCATATTACAATAAAATGTACAGTGAATATTAAAGTGAAAATAAAATAGTGAATTGATGCACTACTGCCTTATCAAAAAATTGAAAGTCCAATTTTAAAAATGATAATTGCACATAAGATATGAATTAAAACATGACACACGAGTCGAGAGAGCCGCTCACTCAATACATTTTGAAAAGACAAAAGACAAAGCTAAGGAAGCAGTATTGACACATTCAGGATTGTGCTTTATGGTTGCATTAAAATTCAGCCCTGGGAAAAACATGAAAACCAACTTTGCAGGCAAGTTATGTGTCCATGCGGACACAAAGTAAGACATTACCGCTGTCAGCCGCCCAATTAACTAAGATTAAATAATGAAATTTTTAGTGACTACAGCAAGCGGGCATCTTTGTATTGAAAAGTTGGAGGCAGTCGTGTTTCTACACAGTTCCACTTAGAAGAATTCTTCTAGCATGTCTGTGCTGCGAGATAACCCGCTACAAAGTTTAATTGTGGTTTGCATGATGCAAGGCGGTGAGGATCAGCAAAATATTACTCCCTGGTGTGACGAGCAGTAACTGCTTGCCACCGGCAGGAAAAGGGTAACCGTTATCATGTTTGCATTTGCCTTCGACCCGCTGTAACATTAAACGTGGCACATCAGGGAGGAGCTTTGTGCCAGTGCTCAAGGTCCTGCATGTGTAATGATGCAAGCCGGAATTAAACTTTGCAGCAGGATATCTTAGCCCAGACATGCTAGAAGAATTCTTCCAAGTGGAATCATGTAGAAATGCAGCTGGCTCAAACTTCTTATACATACATGGCCGCTTGCTGCAGTCACTAAAAAAGTTCATTATTAAATCTTAGATAATTGCACGGCTGACAGCAATAATTATTGTCCCACTTTGTGTCCCCCTGGATAATAACTTATCTGCAAAGGTGGCTTTGACGTGACTTACAGTGCGGACTTTTTTATAAGAAAAACAAAAAGCTTAATTTTGAACACCCTCTACATGTGAGCTACTTGAATACAGCAAACAGGTGGTTGAAGTGCCCACTCCGCTGTTCTCAGTGCAGTTCCCCTTGTAGAGGAAACAGAAGCCATGCGCAGCTGCTGTACATCAGCAACGAACTTGTCCATGAGCCAGCATTGATGACAGGCTTGTCCGGATTTCTTTCGCACTCGCCTTGTACAAGGAGCACGTATAGGCTGCAATGGAAACAACAAAATAACAATTTAGTGACACATGAGTCTGTTAGCAAAGCTGAATTCCTCACACGTTCTTTTTTAACTTATCTGGAACAATATGTTGTAGATAAGTTTAAAACAAGCAGGACGTACACAAACTAGAGAAATTGCAAGAAAAGCTTGTTTGATGCATTATTGGTGAACGCAGTCGCAACCTTATGAAAGAATATGGAATTTCCACATCACAGATGTGTAAAAAATATGCTTGAATATTGTTCCTGCATAATGCAGGGTGTGCTTTCTCTACAGTACATTCGTACCCTGAAGCCTAAAATAAAGACGGAAGGAGTAGTCACGAAATGTTTCACAAGAGCTTAACGTACAGTATGTTCCCATCATGCTGGAATTGTGTTCTTAGTTCTGTGTGGGTATAGATGCAGCGCACGGCCACCGTATTCAGTGGCACCTGACTCCACTCAGTGAGAAATACATAAAGGGAATGCTGCGAAATAAATGCAATAAAAAGCGTGTTGTGGAAGAACTTTTTATGCTTTTGATGTCGAGGGTCTAACATTGCCATTTTAGCTTGCTCACGTACTAACGCAAAAGGTACAACTCTTAGGAAAAGATTCCCGCTGTTTGCTGTATGTGTCAACCACGTGTAAAACAAAGTTCTGTGCGCGAGTAATATCATTGGCTGCTATCGGTAAATTCTGTTCTTGCAGCTAGCCAAACCTATGTGTGAGTATGCATTCACACAGGCACATCTGTATTCCTGTAGCTTTATTATGATACTTATACGCTGTGTTCCTTAAAGGGAATGCAATGCAATATGCACCATATGAATATTTTATTTATTGCACAAAAGCACAATAGCACTGCACATACATGACATTATGCACATTCATCATGTATCCATTGCACGTAACATGTAAAATTAAATTATGTCTGCTTGCAAACACAACTAACGTAGCTTTCTTCAGGCTGCTCACATTGGGATGATTATATAATGTCAGAAATTGGTTTCACTCTACTATTGTGTGCTGCTAAATTGCGGTCATTAGGTTCAATGATTCTGGTTGGCTAAAAAAGCAATACTCCTCACTAATGCATCACAGGCTGTCTAATGGCCATGTGGAGAAAAAGGTGGAAATGCTAAGACTTACAAGGCACCAATCTTGAACCACATGCCATCCCAATAAAGCATGCAGGCTTCTGCAACAATCTCTGGCAACCAGAATCCTGGAAGCTATTGACCACAATTTAGCAAATACACAATAAACATTCGATTAAACTTATTTCTGAAGTTGTATAATTGTTTCAATGCCAACAGCCTGAAAAAACACAGTCTAGATTTAGATTTGTTGTGTTCTCAGATACAATACATTGTCTGATTTTACATTTGAACAGCAACACATGCATGACATATGCATGCATACCGTGAAGTATGTATAACATTCTTTTGAGTTATGAGCAATAAATAACATTCTTTTGAGTTATGAGCAATAAATAAGATATTCATATGCTGCACATACCACGGATCCTTTTAACATCTGTAGCGCATGCTTAGAGAATTTACTTTATCCGATAGACCGTTAAGCTTTTCATCTATCAGAAAATGTCACTGGAGGTGGTGGTACAAGCTGTTTATAATGTTCGTACCCGTACAAGTAAGTGTTTAGCGAAGTTTTAACGCCAAGGTGGGGCGAGGCGCATACAATTCTTAATAACCAGAACAAAATAACAAAAGCCAAACATGACAGAAACAAGCAGAATAAAAAAGCTGTGCTCGAACGCGTGGACTGATGCTCGAATTAGCGCTTGCACTGTTTAGGTGCGACAATTCTGCCCCAAATAGACATGAAGGATTCGCTCGAGTACAGTTCAAGTTTAACGTACGGCTTAATACGCACGGGTGCAGGCCGCATCAGGCAACCTATGTTGCGGGTGAAAACATCGGCCGAATAATTTGACGAAACGGGCTGTATGAACACATAAGCGTAAGTTCAAGCTTCGCGAGCCGTACCTAAGACGAAGCAACATGCTATTTCAAGATCACGCACACGCATCAACCCGAGTATCACGGCAGTTTATAGATACGTGCCAGCGCGGATGCATACAGATGCGCACGTTTGACCACCCGCAAGGAGGAAAACACATCTCTCTGATAGTAGTCAAAACACTGCTATTATAACGATCCTGCAGCTATTGAAAAGGGTACGCGCAGCATATGGAACTGCCGTAGAAGTGTTCAGTGCGCTAAAAAAGTGAACATGAATTACTAACAGGTCCAAGCATACGCGCCTTAGGCACGATCGACGCTTACAGCTAACAAACGCCGTCTTCGCCCATCTATTAAGCCAAAATAGTAGTTTACCGCGAGCGGGGCCACCCTCCAACACCACTGCCGACAGAGGAAGGCACCGCCACAACTCTGTTCAAATCCCCCGCCGAATCACAGCCGCGCATGCGCACTCTCCTTTACGCGTCAAACTAAAGAAAGAGCTCGCCCGCGCTTAAAATCACACAAACTTGCCTTGATCCTGGTGAAATGATAGACATAAACAGGCTCGCTACGTTAATAAAAGCTCATGTATCGTCTACTGGTTAAGAAAATGCTTAGTTAACGGCGTTATTATCGCGCTCTCGGTGTTAACCAAGCGCTGACAGCAGCAACGTGGTACATACCTGGTGAGTGCTCCACGATATGAAGCAGCCGGTCTTCGCTTGAGTATACACTGTAAAAAAAAATTACTCCCAGGTGGGAGTAAATTGCTTGTCCTCTAGCGACCCCCCCATTCGGAGTTTTTTATACTCCGGACTTCCGGAGTAAAGCATTTACTCCGGCTGGCCGGAGTTATTGCGTGGCATCTTTGGAGTATTTTCACTGTTCTTTTACTCCGGCTGGCCGGAGTTTTTGCGCGGCACCTCCGGAATATTTTTGCCGTTCTTATCACTCCGGCTGGCCGGAGTGACTGCGTGGCACCTTCGGAGTATTTTTCGCCGTTGTTTCACTCCGGCTATCCGGAGTTTTTTCGTGTCACCCTCCGGAGTATTTACGAACCTCCTTACTCCGTCCGGACGGAATTTCAGTGAGATGCATCGGGAGTATTCTTCTCTTTGCTTCGCTGCTACAGTTTCTTCACTCTATGCTGATCGTGTCACGCGTTGGTTACATAAGGGAATTCTCATCAAAACACTGCAGTCACTGTGTACTTTTATCCACAGGCCTCTAGCAGATGAAAGTCAAGAGAACACGTGAGTTCTTATTATTTCATTTATTCACAATAAGCTGCAGTTTTCTGTTCATGAGCCAGCATTTGGGAAAGCAATACAAGAAACAAATATGCAAAAGGCCACCAAAAGACAAAAGCAGAAGTCAGATCACGTGAAACCAACAGCGCTCAAGTTTTAAGCGCAGCGTGTCGGAAGGAAGCGTAGTCGCCGGAAACCATCCATCAGATTCATTGACGACGCAAGGATTCAGCTGATTTCTTCCTGCATAATTTAGCAAAAAAGTAGTACATGAGAACTAAGTCATGCCACAAACACGAAAACTGAGGACACTGAAGCCACAGATACTCATTAAATTACATACAGGGTGGCAGTCCATGAGAACACCCAGGTTCTTACAGCATAGTCAATACTAAAATTAACGACAAAGTTTGACAGAGCAGCACTAATTAAACGGACCACACAAAGTACACAATATCACAAAGAAGTCAATATAAAGAAGCACATCCCACGTACTCTGGTGTCAGCCAGCCGCTCTATGATAAAAACACACCTCCGCGCCGCGAAGAAAGTGCAAAACGCGCGAAACTTTTCCATAGAATTATAAATCGATACCTCTACTTCTGCTCAGTCTTTCAAAACTTTCTTTTTCACTAAAATGAGCGAATATCAGTACTCTCGACGAAAGTATCACGAATGCCTCTCCCGATTAACTTGCTAATTTTATAAAATATCATTACTGGTTATTACAGTTGCATTTCAATCTGTTCTTATCGTCCTACTTCCCGCATATTAGGCGCTTCCAGTTTTTATGCTTACGACCGCTCCATAAGAAAGCGTTCCTCTATTCTGCTTTTCCAAATCAGGCTTCGAGGCAAGTTGGCGTTGTACCTTTCTTTCTTAATCTGCTGCGCCCGCTCTGTCATGAAACTTTTCGTAACGGACATTTTTCAAAATAGTTATTGCCTGGTAAGACGACGATGTATACACATCTAATGCACTTAGAAAAACACGTCGATCCAAATCGTAACGCTTGGCCCAACACACACACACACACAAAAATGCAGCCTCGCTCACTGCTTCGCATGAAACCGATTCCCACAAGGCGTGGGATCTGCCGAATATTTAATACCTTGTTATTCTGTCTACATGTTAACATTATCTCCCAACATTTGAAAAGGATACCCTACGTCTCTTATTCGATCTTCGGCTTTCTTTACGCAATGCTTCGCCGATCGCACATGTTGTTCCTCCGGTGTACATCGTGCAAACTCCTGTTCCCGTTTTGCATTCATTTTCTTTTCGATGCGTCGCGGATTCTAATATTTCAACAGCTATCTTCAGTCTATGTATTTCATGTAGCTTGATGCAACGAGGGCCATCGTTGGCGGCCGGTGCGCGAACAAGGCCGTCGGCGACGGCGATTGCAGACGGGAACCGATGGAACTGGATCTACTCCCCAGCTTTATCCCTATTTGCATAGCTGTTTGTGCCGCCTGCAGTTCAGCCTGTCTGCTCGGGCTTGGTTCCCGGGGCCTTTCGGCAGCGCAGCACACAAGCGACGAGAGCACAATGAAGCGCAGCACCGCGTCCCCGCAGCAAGCGCCTGCTCCTTTCTGGCACTCACATGCCATTAGTCCGCGCATCCACCCCCAACCCGTTTCTGTGCCAAGCGACCCCTGCCTTCCTTTCGCATTCCAGGTCACCCCCACAAACTGGTCTCGACACCCCTCTCTTCCCTTTCTTTTATGGACGGAACCACATTCTCCGAAGTGTCAATTACATTCCTACATTGAAATTTCGGATGCCACTTATCATATGAAATAATTTTTTCGCCAAAATGAGCACGTATATGCGTTCTAAAAATCTGTACCAAACACATTTCTCTAGCTCAATTCGCTAAATATATTGAAAATTAATACTGGTTTCAGTTTTTCATGTCCTATTAGTTCCGTTTATATGAAAGATCAAGAATATTAACACTTAATGATAGACCCCCGGCCTGGCGTATATTAATATCGAAAGCGGACAAAAAATTACCTTTTATTTATACTAACCAGGCCAACAATATCTCTTACCAATTAGATTACTTATCACTTAATAACTCTTTATTGAATTAACCCACAACTATGATGTTTTCCATGAATGCATATCGCTAGGGTCACTCCGCGCTCCGAATATTACAGTGCTGTGTTTAAGTTACCGCAGTTATCCATATTAAAAAAAAAAGAACACCTAGTCCAAACAATGCGTTTTCTAAATTTCCGCCGGATTTTTTACTGCCATCCTGTATGCCAACCTAGTCTTCGTAATCTCTTTGGTTATCACATAACAGTACCCAATTTAGCACTTTTCGAGAAAAAATGACGCAGATAATTCAACAAGAGCTCACTCACCCGGTTTGCGCCGCACCCGCGACCGTCCGCTTGTTCGCCACTCGCGAGATAACAATGTGTCGTTTGCTGCACGGCACCATCACGCGATTAGGGCACCGCAACTTGCTGCTGTCGATGAGATGACAACCTTCGTTGACGCTTGTAGTCGCTTGTAATGTCCGCAAGGTGCATGGAACGATTTCCTTTTTCCGAACGCGGCCGAAGGCTTCGGGCAGTCCTCGCTGCGCTATGACGCGGACACACGCGCTCAGGCCGGGTCACTAGGGAGACAGGGGATTGGAATGCAAGGCAAGCGAACTCGTCGGACGGGTTGGACGGCCGGCGGCTTGTGTCGTCAAATTCTTGCTCGCAGGCCTGAAAACCTGCCTAGGAGGTGTTGGTGGGAACCGGTCGGCCGGCGAGGCTGCCTACGTCACTCCTCCAGCAGCCAATGAACGTCGCTGAGCGATGCCGACCGACGTATTTGCGGGCACGTGCACCGGAGTATATTCAGGGAATGGAGCGCCTTTTCCTCCCATCCATCGGCCGCGGGAGAGAACGGCGGTGAAAGAACGTATATACTCCGGCAAATTCCGATGTGTTCGAGTTGGGGAGAGGTCACCGGAGTTAGGCGGGAGCATCATCCCCCAAGACCTCCCAGCTGGGTACATTTTCGTTTACAGTGTAGCGCATCCTCGTAATAAGCAGCACCGGGCAGAACACACAGGACGAGCAAAAGGCGCAAGCACACTTCAAACAAGGGAAAAATTCACTCAAACTCGGCCCTTCGCGACGCGGCGAGGTGACGAGCAGCAAACGCAAAACAAGAAAAAGTGGCATCACGTGGTATCAGCCCCGCAGACGTAAACCGCATTTGCGCATCACGCTTTCTAACTGAAAACCTGTATTTACGCTTGCAAATATTTAAAAAAAATTATGCAGATATAATGTACATAAATAGTTGAGGCGTACAATGTCTTGACCTCCAAAAAAAAAATGTCAAAATCTAAGCGTGCGAAATTTGAAAAAAATTTGAACACATGAGCAACGATGGTATTAATCGCCACAAAACGTTCGTGTGTCGTGAATTAATGTTATAAAATTAGTGCAGCTGTCCACACCGAGATTTTCATGCAATGATTGATTGCCCTTATGTCAAACTAAAAAAGTATCAAATACAACTTTTATCCAGTGCGACGACAAAATATATATATATATATATATATATATATATATATATATATATATATATATATATATAATATATATATATAGATATGTGTGTGTGTGTGTGTGTGTGTGTGTGTGTGTGGTGTGTGGTGTAGTATCAGGTCCATATCCAGGG